>NW_019103968.1:0-189092 GCF_001856785.1 Myzus persicae
TAACAGACAATTGCTAAATTATTATTACAATAAAACAAATTCTTACCGCATACTGCGCCACTGCAACAGCCGATGTAAGCTTTACGCGGCAACCACCAACGTAAAATATATGTCACGATCACGAAATAATTACGCGGAAATTACCAACGCAATAAAAACCGTGACTAGCCACTAGACAGACGCGGTAGCCTGTATATATAGGGACCGTCGTGGATAGATCACCAGAGGGGAGGGGGGTGCCGCGTCTAGAATATTCGTGCGCTGTCGCGGTGACACAGGCGCAACTATAGAATGATCGAGAACAGTTTCGATCATTCCAGAGCTGTACCCAACAACATTTTTGTACAATAAGTAATATTAATAATATTTACACAGTTGACAGAGAAATAACATGAGGAGGAAATCACACATTTGTGACACCTCTTAGTACTGTAACCTATGTGCTATACCAAAGGAACAATAATTATTGTTACTCCGATGAATGAACGAATACTATTATTATTTTATATTCTTACAACATACAGTAGGAACTCTAAAAAATGTATATTATATAAATAGTATAAATGCATTATATATATTAGGACTTTATATATATGTAATGTTTATACTACCCATATTATCTTATATAACACGTGCATATGTGCATATTAAAATACGTAGGTATTATGTTTTATACAATTTAATAACAGTTATAATAATTAAGAAAACCGTTTGTATATGAATTATAAGATTGCAATACTATATTATAATATTTAATATTTTTTATACAGTAGATGACACTTAACTACATCGGAGAGCAAAAGAGCGTGTCTATAATGAAAGTTTATAAACTTCAAAATAATTTTAGTAAAATTAATTACGTTTTTAGCTTATAATTATATTTTAACCATAGTCTTTAGTAATTTAAAACACAACCTTCATAATTACTGTAAAATATATAATATACACATACATTTTTTTACCATTTTACGAGGAAGCGTAACAGGACGCACTGTTTTCTTGTATAGGATGAGAATAATTATTCGTTTGATGCACAGCTCTTGTAGCAGCATTGTAACCATCGGACTTAATATTATATTAATAACGTGTTTAGAGCTTATAATACTTGATATTATAATTTATAATGTCATGTAGCAGTTAAAACTATGAGTTTATAATATTTAACGAACAGTGGAATCGTATCAAACTAAATTTAAATTAAACTTGAAATCATACCTAGGTATAGTAGTTAAAACAAGAATAAAATATGTTTTGAATTTGTGTTACAAATATTTATAATTTCGCAGCGGAGTAATCAACAAAGTTTACTTATATACAGTCGTACTGCAGACTTTTTTATTATATATACTTTTTGAATCTACCACAGTGTATTACTTCTTGAATATTAAATTTGGTCGTAAGAACGAGTTTTCCTTGTTAACAGATATTAAGTGTATTAGTTATTTGAACAAACAAATGTATAAATAATGTCATTAAAAAAAATCATATTTTAAATTGAGATTGGATTGAATTTGGTTATAGTACGATTCTGCAGTTTTTCTTCTACATGCCCATTTTTAAACTCTATACATTACATTCTTGTCAAGACGTACCTTCTTTGAATTTCTTCATTTATAATATTATATACCCAAGAGTTAATAATTACTTTATATTTTATATATAGGTTTAGCGCACAACTCTAACAAAATGGTTTAATAAACTTTTGTTTGAAGAATAAAAAAGTACTGTGCCAAAACCAGATGAATTCGTTTTATTTATAAAAATTATTTTCTCTCTTATCATCTTTTTTCTTTGTAAAGGACGAAGTTTCATCCTCGGGGCTATATTCCTTACTTACTTACTCCTTAACTTACTCTCACTTGATTACTTACTTACTTATTTATTTAATTATTTACATACCCACTTATTATATTATCATCTACGAAAAATCTCTGTAGATGATTTACAGAAAACTGTTTTATTGCACAATTATTATTACATTTGTATTTTTACTGTGTCAATACAACTTTATTGTATGTAAATATATGTAAACGCGTTTAAAAGTTACATATATGTATGTTGGGCACGCACAGTCGACGTTGCTTATATGTCGTCGTACACGGTTGTCATATTCTCCAATCCAAATGTCTTCTTCAAATTTAAGAGGAAAAAGAAGTCTTTAAAAATAAATCGCAATAATAATATTGTGTAGGTAAAAAAACCTGACTGAAGTACGTGCGGGATGATGGAAATTGCGATTCACGCGTATTCCGGGGCGATTCGAGTTTTGTTTCAGTTCGTGGAATAAATTAAACATATGGAGGGAAAAAAGTGTGAAAATGCGTATTGCGATTTACGGTTAGGCTGGAATGAGACCGTCGTCCAGCCATTGGCGGTCGGTCGTTAATATAGAAACTATATACGGAAAAAGGTCTTTGCTGTTGTACAATTTCCCCGAATGCAGACGTTTTTTTTTTATCCGTTCGTCCTCTTCTTGTTTTTCATTCGTCCTCGACAACTGAAGTACCGGTGCCGGCGTATAACGTGTTATTATAGTATTACGAATTATTACGAACGCGAGGGCGCAAGCTCACAATGACGTACGACTGCTGAACTTTGAACCCCTACTCGTCCGACGATTATTAGCATAAAGGCTCCACGTATTACTTGTCACTGAATTTGATTTATCCGCCGCCGAGTGTCACGTCGTATACAACGCCTCGCCCGCGTGTATGATATTATGATATATTATATTATTATGTACAGTATCGATGGCCGGCCGGCGTGGTGCGGAGACGATGAATAATAATAATAATAAAAAATTGATTGTTTATTCAAAAGTCCTCCCGTCCCCATTGCGGAGCGTACATCGTTGCGTTTTGTTTGTTTTATTACACCCCTGGGTGTCGGCGGTGGCGTCCGCCGAGGTGGTTCGGCGACTGGTATACGCATATAATTTTATTTCCCTGCGTATATTACAATAATATAATCTCCGCCCGAACCTCGCAACCACTCTCACAGATGACCGGAGAGGTTAGGACCGCCAGGCCGCCTCAGACCGTATATAGCACTATATACATTTCATACAGTTATGTAGTGTATACCAATATGTTATATCTACGGAGTGGTTTAATAGCATATAAGTTTTGTCGGTACCTATCAGACGCGTTTAAAGCTTATAAAAACAAATGTAGCGATAACGTAAAATTCTTGAAAACTCAACAGGTATAGGTAACAAGTACCTAATAAAATATACCTAATTCATTAATTATAAGTTAAGTTTATAAGTAGGTAGATATTGAAGAAGTAATATGGCTGCGAGACCTGCAATATATCGGTGCATTATTCTCCAGTCCTCACGAATAAAATTAGAATACATATAACTATATTTTATAAATGAACAAATGACACATTTTGGTTTAATATTCAGTACACACATACATTTTATAGAAAAAATATTTTGCTGCGAGATAAGAAATTTTAAAATTTAACAAAAGTAAAAGAATACTTTTGTTAAGTGGGGTGGTTGGAAACACTATTTTTAAATTCCACTTATTCTATACAATTATTAGATGTCATAACAACTGTTGGCGATACATCCCAATACAAAAATAAAAATGTATAATTACATTAATGTTAATTTTTTACAAGTAATTAAAGTATGTGTTAGAATTAGATAAAACTATAAAAAGTACCCACTTGAAAGCATTCAACAACACTAATTCAAGGTAGGTAAAACAAACCTTAATATTAGTTGATTACATGAAAAACCGCTACGAAATTAAAATAAGTTACAAATAATAAAGTAAATTTTATTATTTAATAAATGATAAAATAAATATGGATTTTAAGCTTGAACTAACGCTGACTGCGACACGAAGCCGAAACGATCGTCGTAGTTGTGGCCGAGCTGCATTTTGGTTTATTCTCTTCTGCGACAAATTACATGGTTCATATTACACCTCCCTATACTTAGCGGGGGTTCTCCGTCGAAATTATCTCTCAAGTTTCTACCACGAGTTATATAAGTAAAAGAAAACTTGCCGTCACAGTAAAATTTAATTTTGTCTTCCTGAGGTTATGTCATTATGACAATTTGAAATGTATTTTTGAACTGATATTATAAAGTTTTTTTAACAAAAAGTGAAACACAATACAGTTTTTTAGGTGTCTTCAAAAAATAAATAAAGTAAAGCCTACATTAAAATGAAAGACTTGCTCTTAATAATTATAAGTGTTATAAGTTCTGATAATTATATAAGAAAATCGTAAAAGATTATAATGTGGAAGATGTTTTAGAAAGTCTACTGGTGTACCTTGCTGAAATGATTATTGTTGGAACATTACACCTTAATTCAAATTTTTACATGAGAAACTTTTTTGTTTGTACAAGTTTAAATACTTAATTAATAGTAATAAATTAAATGTTATTTACATAATTATATATTGCAGTAACATCGTGATATGCATTTTATGTATTATTAATTATCTTACATAGATCGAACCGACAGGCGCGTTTACATATTATTATTTTACATCATATCTAACGAAACCGCCGACCACTTCTCGGTTGTTCTTGGACAGCGACTTATCGGAACGCTGGTTTGTTATTTCCGTTTAACGTCTGATTGAAATCGTATTATTACCTACCTAGTAAAATACTGCTAGACGTGTACACTTCTACACGTGACCAAACATCATCGAAATACCGCATTCGCCCAGCGAATACGAACGACAGTTCTAAGAATTTAATCAAAGGGAATATGTCGTTTTCGGATGGAAAAACCGTTTATATATTGTGCTCGGGCGAGGGTTTATCGGTTTATTACGTCATGTCACATCCTGCGGTGTATATCCTTCCGTTTCACAGAGTACAATAATGTTTCACGTTCGCCCGCGAGTATCTCGGCGATTACTGCGGCCCAGATACGATACGCCACGATAAATGAATTACAAGTCGTTACGGCGGACGATATGAGATTAGGTTAGGTCATTAGCGGGTTTTAACGTTCACTTCCGTTGGCCGCTCTGCGCCATCATTGTCGTCGCACCAAATAATAATACACTGCGTTATTTTATAATACTATACCACTACCATGGTTGCAGTCGCGAACGATGGGGTGGTCGTCTGGAGGGATGGTCGCGGTTCGGGCGCATAGGTATTCTTGAGACGCATACCGTCATAAATCCAAGTGCATGTGTGTGCGTGTGTGTGTACAACCGGGTTGGCGCTTAGGGCGCGGTGGGAAAACGTACGCATCCCTTTCACCCCGCCCACACCGTGAAACTATATACATATAATTCCGGTCACGCGTGTTCACACTACGCTATACCACCTACCCTGCCGAATGGCGGCGGCAATACCCGTGTGTACGTCATGTGCCTAAATCATTATAACCCGTCGCCACCGCGGACATGGAATATAATAGTAATGGATATCCGAGCAACTATTGCAGCTGCAACATTCAATCTGTACATGCATAATATATAGGTATTATGCTATTCACACACAACCGCCATCGCAAAGTAATATTATATAATACAGTTATATCTCGCAACGGTATATTTGTAATTAAACCAGCACACTGCAGCCAGTGCATGTGGTGGAATTCGGCATGACACAATAATATATAATATTATCATACCATCGCATAGTCCTATACCTATACTTAGGCAAATGCCGAACACGCCACGAAGCAGCGAGTGAACCTATTCAGGTATATAGGTAATGTTATAATGGCCTGCATACCTTGCCTTTGCATCGGTGCAAAGTACGCATGGCGTTCGGCAATCCGATTCCGTTTTAGGGGTATGTGCTGAGGGGGAGGGGGAGATTAGTCTGGCCGTTGAATTTGCTTTGAATAGTTTTTCGTGCTTATAATTGTACAGGCAGTAGGTACCTACTCGTAAACGCATAATTATTGTTTACAAAAAAGTGATTTTTTTAAAATTTCATCTTAATTTTTGTTGGTAGTTTTTGAAATCACAAACGACCGGCCGTTAAAAAAACCAACTGACGCCACTGCGAGTGGTGACGCTACCGGAATATATTAAAATATTTTAAAAAGTAAATCACTATAGAGCACTGCTTTTTGTCGTTGGTATTCTGTATTGGCACTAGTCTCGTTCAGCTGACCAAGGTCATGGAACCGTTATGTGTCGATTAATTTCAGATTATCGAACGTTGACTACGCGTAAATAAATAAGGAAAAATTCAAAAAATTCTAAGAAATCCTATGAAACGCGTTCACATTATATAAAGTAGATATCTAAGTAAATATTTGTCTTTTTTATAGCCCGAAAGAGGAATATAAAAAAATCAGAAATAATAAGACAACTATTGTAAAACAAATAACTCCGCTTAGAATGCAAAACAGAACCTTACTCATATCTATAGTGTGTGTAAAAAGATAAATGAAGAATAAATAAAACGTTTCATTGCGAATACGGTTGGGGAAAAAAATAATCGATCCTCTGCCATGAATTTTTTATCTTTTATTTTAAATAAATAAACATAAAATATGTAGGTATTCGAATCTCATAAATGAAAACGTATGATAATATCTGTAGACAAGACGATTTACAGTGACCCTTTTTGTTAAACCTTTGGCTTTTATATTTTGCATTATCTGGGTACGACACGAATGAACTTTGTGGCCTCTGAATATTATATAACTTAATATAAATACCAGAGACTATTCTTATTTAATTTTTACTATTTTTTTTAACTCTGGAACGCACTAAATTGGTACTGGGTTGTATTATAAAAAAATGTTTTAGATGTAATAAAAATTAATTAATAAAAAGTGGTATATTATAATAGAGGTAGATCAACGAAACATCTAATTGTGCTAAAATTCTTGGAAAAATACATTCACAGTTTTAAACACAAGTCTGGAAATATCCCTCAATACTGTCACGTAACCACGATGACAATATATATATATATATATATATGTATAATATATATTATATAGATTGAAAATGTTTCCTACTCATACAGCTTGTTTGAGTTTTGTTGTATAAACATAGTAATCCCATAAGAAGTCTACCTATATACCTACCGTACAAAAGATTATCTTTCCTTTTAAACAAGTGCTCTTTTGCTTCCTATAACACGAAAATTGTCGTACTTAGGAGAATACCTGTACACCATATACCTACTCGCATGCTGCAGAGGATTACCATCCTTTTGTTTACCTTACTATTTCGTAGTGCGTTATCCAACGGTTTCCCTTTCAATTTAATAACACTTATTTACTGTTTTAGTTAATACGATTATTGGGTCGTATATATAAACAAAGACGTTCCAAACGTACCTATAACTAATTGCACCCTAGAATTTTGAGCTGCATCGTTGAACCGGTGTTAGATTTATATTTGTATTCACTATAATATTATACGAAGCCTATGATAGGACCACTCTCTGAGTGCTACACGAAAGCGTGTTTACCGAGGTGCATGCGTGATGCAGCATCTTGAAGATTATTGATAAAATTAGCATTTTACGTTTACTCTGAAAAAGAAAAAGAATATATCAATATATATATTTACGTATATAAACAGTCATACATTTGCATACCTATACCTTAGATATTATATTATACATAATATACAGCAGTTTTCCGGTAGAGTGAACTTAAACGATCCTCATACTTTATTATATTTTATATTATACACAGTTCAAAAGAAAATAATTGTACTCAATTATAAATTGTAATAGTTACATGATGCAATGTATAGATAGGCACAGTAGGTATGTAAAGGTATTTGTTGATGAAGACACGAATAATGATTAAATAACTTTACTTAAGGGCTAAGAAATATATACACTATTAAATGTATGGGGCTACATTTTACATTATATAATAGGTATACACATGGTGGTAATACAAATTCTCCACACATTCTTTTAGGCGAAGTGGTTTAGTAGAACTCACCATTTCCGAGTTATTCAAGCTTAACTCTTTTGAGTAATTTTTTTACTCCCTACCGGTGAAATTCTTAAAGGCAGCTTTAAAGCCAGACTTATATTAGTTTGCTGAATGAATTAAACGATTCAAGTTCAACATGTTTTCATTCATTTCTTAAACAATAATTTAAACTACCTTCGGTTAATGAACAAATTCCAAAATCAGTATTATTAAGTTATTCTGCATTATAGTATATAATGTATATTAATATATTATCATCGTCTTTCTAATAAATATGATGCAATCTATTTCAGTCCTGTAAAAAAGTAAAATGTTAA
This sequence comes from Myzus persicae, assembly GCF_001856785.1. Taxonomy (NCBI): domain Eukaryota; kingdom Metazoa; phylum Arthropoda; class Insecta; order Hemiptera; family Aphididae; genus Myzus; species Myzus persicae. Next base: position 8,231 of record NW_019103968.1, read on the forward strand.
TGTTTTAGTATAGAATTCAGCCACATCCATTTCCCTTGATGTTATGATATTTTATTTTTTAAACTTAACTACTCGAATCACCTACAATTGGATCAGTTTTTGTTACACAACTGGGGAGAAAAAATTTAGACGATCCTTTGTAAATTGATTCATAAAAAAAAAATATATATGTTGAAATAGTGTTTGAAAATTATTTAAATCACTCTAATGAGTGATTTTGGGTATATAAAGATATACAAGTATCTATACAACCGCAACCGTATTTCAAAATACCAACGGATCTATTGGAGGCTTTCGAGTTATGTCATCGAAATAATATCTTATATAATATATAGTTGAAAATGTTTACAACTTGCTGCAGGGTCGCCCGAATAACGTTATACGAGGCAAATCTACAGACATAATAATATATTATTATATACGGCGCGGTGAGGAAGTTCGAGAGTAGTGTAGAGAAATAATAATTTATCGGAAGCGGAAATATCATTTGGGGAGAGTTTTTCTTTTCGTGGTATATAAATATAATATCACTTTAGTCTTTTGCAGAGGGACGTTCGTTACAACGAGGAGACTACTGAACCACCGTCGCCGACGTTATTGTAATAATACGCGTGTACAAACTCGCAGTGCAATAATATTAATAATAATAATAACTATTTACCACAATACGATGTAATATCATGATATGAACATACAATAATATAATATTTGTGTGAGTTTGTGATGTTATGTGCGTATATGTTGTGTACCGAATGCATCACGAAGATTTGACGAAATATTTCAAATGTGTGATTTCGATATAAAAACATCGAGTCGATGTGCGATGTGCCCTTTATAAACACGCACGCACGCACACACACACACACACACACACACACACACACACACACACACACACACACACACATATATATATACATATATGGCAGCGAAAACGTATTGTGTAATGGTTTTATGACATTTATTGTCCACGCGATGAATAACTTTGTCGTCGTCGTCTGTATATATTTCCGCCCGGCGAGATTTCATAAATAATAGGGTTGAGATTCAAACGCGTTATATAATGCGACGTGGGTTTTCTGCAAAACTTTTCTCATAGGTAATCCACCCCTGTATTTACGCGATCGTCATCCCGCCATCCATCCGACCGCCCACCCACACCACAGCTCACCACCGAGCCGAAATATTGGATTACGGCGCGCGTCGCAGATCCGAAGCAATATGTCGTCGGTCGCCGGAGCAAGAACTACGCGTTTTATTTATTCGTTTTGTATGTTATTATTATTATTAATATATCACGTGAGCGGTTTCGTCCACCACCACTACCCCACTTTCCCGCCAACAAACCCCTGCACCACCGATAACGTTCCTCAGTCGAGAAAAACGTTATTATTTGATAACAATAAAAAAAAAACCCCCCTCGAAAGCCATCACACACGCGAGAGCCACTGATATGCCGGTATGCGCGATGTTAACCCTCGCAAATGTGTATATTTATATATATGATATTTACGTGTGTGTGCGGGGTCTGACGAAAAGACACACTCGAGATAGGTCGGACGCGTCCATACACACACACACACACACACACACACACGCACACACACACACACACACACGCACGCACACGCGGGCGAAGGTATTAACGGGATGATTTTGACAAATTGAATTCCGCCGTTTGACAGGTTCTTTTTATTTGTACCCCCCGTGCGAGGGAGTGTAGTAACGATGGAGAGAGGTTGTGTGGGGGGGGGAGAAAGAGATGAGGAGAGGAGCAGAAAATCAATGACACCGACGTGCGTGCACGGCAGTGTTTACGCGCACCGCCGCCGGTGGTGTATACGTACCTACCCCACATATATACACAAGTGATATACGCCATATAATATGTGTAGCCGCGCCAAGACCAGCTCACTATGTGCGCGACGTGCAGTGCTCGTACACACAATACGAGTTGTATATATATGCGTATAATGTATATATATATATATAGTGTGCATGTGTACCTATACCGCCGAAATAATAGTTTAAATGGCTCGCCACCTTTTGACGACACTTGTGCAGCAGTGTGCAGCGTCGGCGGCGTCTCGCGACCCAACTACGAGTGCAGCGAGGCTGCATCAGATATATTTTCGATAAAAAAATTTAATTTGATTTATTTTTTAAACGATTCCGAAGAAAACGAAAAAAACAATAGAGGTTAACTAATAAAGTTACTAAAGAACTAATAAAGGTTCACAAAACTTTAATACTATAACATTTACTATAGGTACTGAAATCAATAATTGATAAATATTAACGATGATAATCTCGTTCATTTTATTATATTATATAAGTACTCTATTAATTGGCCTTTTGTGCTTCCACTTTTGGCACACTCGCCTTCCTTATCCCTTTCTCTCTCCTCCCCCCCCCCCCCAATGCTACACTCATCCCTGTTTACGTACTCATACAAATATTTGTCCGATAAGTGCATTATGATCGTTACATTTTATACACAACATACATAATATATTATGTATCATGTTTATACATATACGAAAGTTGAAAAGACACCAAGACGACTCTGAGAATTCTACTAAAGGTATATTGCGGTAAAAGACAAATTTAAAAAAAAAAATAAGAAAAAACGGAATTTTAAATTCAAAGACTTTAATGTATATACTACTATTATGTTTACATTATTTTGTAAAATATAATATAAAATAAAAGTCATATAAATATTTAAGTGTTATATACGTTTTACTTCCGAATTATTTATAGTAAATTTTTCCACATACTTCATGATATCATATTATATTATATGAAAAAAATGTAATTTGACATATATATTTATCCTGTAAATTAATACCTAAGCTTGAACAATTAATGACCTTAGTTACTGAAGTTGTGTAATGTATAATTATCGATATTAAAAATAAAAATATGTTAATAATACTAAAAAGTTCTGATGTATGGCATACATTTATAATCTGCATATTGTGCTATATTATATTAAATTGTATTGTGCACACATGAGAAAAATAATAACGTTACGTTACTGTAAAATAGAAACAATAATCTACGCCTTTCTATTACAATGAGGCAATGCAATTTCATCTTAAAGCCGCACATCCCGGTACGGAATTTTGAGTGAAAATTAATTATCACTGAGGTAATTCTTTAATTACATAGTAATCGTATTATGCATTTTAAACCTATAAATAAAGTATTGTCCAACAATATTTTTGTCACGTTTTTCGAATTTTCTAATTTAAAATATTGCGGATGATAAATTATTTAAGTAAAGATATGAGTAGGTACCTAAGTACCCACTTCGATTTGATCCTCCATATAAAAAAAAAAAAAAAATACATTTTTAAAAATCTGAGAACTTGCTCTTGTTGTATGTTTGAGGGCACTAGTGTCCTCGTAATTGATTAGGTCACTATATTACGGTAATTGATGTATTGCATCCAATACAAAGACTGAGTAGTGGTTGTTGTAATATAGGAAGAAATAGCAAAACTCTGAAAGTGGCCTCTCAAAAATACCAATTAGATAATATTTTCTACTGTAAAATGGGTACCTACCCAGTACCGAATGGATCAAGTCCTCTGCTTGAAAAGTTGTTTACAAAGAAAATTCAATAATAATAAAATAAATATCATTATATAACTATTATCTCCCACATCCCATTTAAAATCTAAAAAAATCTCATCCTATTTATTTCATTAAAAATAAAAAATTACTTTTGCAATTTAGTCATCTATAATAATATTAATACTGATTATAACGTATTCATAAAATGCACGTTTAATTATTTTGATAAAAGACTTCACAAGTAAGTAAATAATAGACTAACCTACTTACGGAGACCATAAAGCTGTATAACCATGCCATACGACTATACGAGGCATGGGCTCTATAATAATATGTCCCGAATTTTATTGATAACATATTGATAGAATATCTACCGTTCACACATACAATTTAATATTATATATTATCGATTGATATGACAATAGAAAGAACAAGAAAACTAAATTAAATTAATGTAGACAATAATATTTGATATAAACTAGTGCTCGGGGTTTTTTTATTTGTTTGCTTTTAGGATGGAGCTTAAAGCAGCTACATGCATAACGATATAATATATAATATTACAATATATACCTACCTATATTATTTAGGAGTTGCAGAGCAGATTATTATTATATTATTATTATTATTATTATTATTATTATTATTATTTTAGGGAAATGAAGAATAATGCTGTCATGTTTTCTGGCAAAAGAACTTTTGTGTTGGGCGGGATTTTTTCATTTATCACTACCGCGGTACTGTATAAGGAAAAGGGAGCGGCTATATACGAACGAGACGAGAAAGTTTGTGCGGCCGCAAAAACAACCGATGTCAGGGATAAAATGTTTTGATGAGTAATACACGGATAGCCGCGGCGGAAAACTCGTGATGGGTGTGTGTATATTATATATATACATTATACACGATGGACAATATGAGAAGTGTTGGGGGGGGGGGTAAAGTGCTGCGCAACTTTTTTCATTTAAATTTCACTCAGTAGTGCTCTGCGTGAACATCGAAATATTTTTATACAAAAGTTCTCATATACCTTCTCTTTTATATTAGCCAACATAAAATAATAATAATAGCAACGACTAAAATAATAACTGATAAAGGTAGGACGATTTTAGTGCTGATCACAATTTGCTAAATCGGTTATAATATTTTGAGTATTGTTAACTATTGTGTTTAAGCAGTGATGCTGACACTCGTCTAGAAGAAAGTTATATTGCAGCTGTATATTATAAAGGGCTTACGATCATAAAAGTAACTTTTTATTTTTCGAGAGCCATTTGATAATATTCCGAAGCACCGCTATGGTATACATATAATACTTTAATAAAATATAGATGTACTAAATTTATAACGAATTAAATGCGTTCATATTCGCTTTATAAATATTATTATTTTTATTTATTTATTCGTATGGCTTAAATGGACATGATTAATGCTGAACAGGCAGATTATATTATTAGATAATGAATGATAATTGACTGTTAATTTAGCCGATTTAACAATAAAACCTACTAAACAGAGTGACAGCAATATTATAGTTATTAGCTCATAGTATCTAATTATTTATTGTTTTGTCTGTTCATTAGTTCTAAGAGTCTCACCCCAAGATACTCCCGAGCTCTCCATTTGACTTTCTCTTTGTGCAGTCGTGTGCAGTGTGCGCTATAATTTGGTTGGGGTTTTCGCAGTCGCAGATTGGATTAGGGCAATCCAATCATTCGCGCATGGGGCACCAACGTCTCCCGTGTCTTGTTTTCTTCCAAGGTAGGTTGTGTCCCTGTTGCTTGCTCGTGGGATCTTTAAGGAGATATAAATTAGGAACTCTAATATAATATAATAGGTATTATAATATATTATAACCTTTAATTTGGTTTTGATTTTTTAACACCAGGAAATCACATTTTCTTGATAGTTTTACTGTTGACTCAAAGTTTTGACGTTAATTAATTAAAACCATTTCGTATGAGGTGCATAATATTAATAGGTATTGCAATTTATTTTACACAATAAGTATACAATATATCAGCATGACGTTTTAGATTTTTGTGTCCGTTTTTTGTAAATAATAATATTGCGAATTTTCGTAAGAAACCGGCAGCGATACGAAATAAACATTCCACCTAGATTACTATTTCTCAACCATTTTGGTACGGCAACTTACAATAAAACCTGTAAAAAATAAAATAATAAAACTAAATTAAATTAAATAAATAAATAAAATTCTACTGTCAAGCGAACAAGTACAAAAAAATCAAGTTGTACTGTTATATTGAAATAATAGGTTCTAGTGTAGTTTAACAATTTAATCTTACAACCTATAAAAAAAAATATCAAACCAATATGTTGAGTACTACACGGCTGACCTAAACTGCATCTATATTCTATATTACTTTTAGGTGCATATTACTTAATTGTTTAATACCTACATAACATTGCGGCAGCTAATAAAATACGAATTCATAAAATGAATTGATCACACTAAAAATTCAACAAATTACGAAAAGAACCATATTATGGAATGATCACCGAGTGATATACGACAAAACAAATATTTTTTCGAGTTCGTTATTCTTGCGCTTTTAGTTCATATTCATCTCTTTTGACGATATATGATATTATTAGCTTTTACAAGTCCAGCTTTGAAACGCATCATACCTATATCATCATACTCACTTGTTTCGTGAATATTATAATATTCTGGCACAAGTCAATATAACTATATAGTTAAAATTGGAACGATAGAAGCTAATTCAAGTGATTTAATACACGATAATTGTGATTCTGTGCAATAGTGCGATGCAGTGGACATATACCTAACCTATACATAATATATTATATACACGATAATGCAGTGTGGTGTTCGTAAGGTTTTGAAATACTGTCAACGTTAATCATATGAGGATATCGGTGTTTATATGTGTGTGGGCACGAAACTGTCAATAGCACCACTCGTCTCCCAAAAGGGAATTGAATGTACATATCCGTCGACCGTGTATATAAACAGTAATCGGAGTGCGGGCCACTTTACTTTAGACAATATTACTACTAGTTCCCCGAAACGCAATCAAATGTCCGCCTATATATAACGCATTAATGCGTTGGTTTTCAATTGGCGACGATATATCGTGTGATTCTGTTCATATTATCTGTCCAGAGGAGACGTATGTACCAATTATACGAACATAAACTTGATAAAGTTTCGGTGAGGAAATATAAGAACTGCAAGACGAGATAAAAACCTATTCCGATGGTATAGATAATCTGATATATTACATCGAAAAATTCAAAAATTATTACATTTTAATTTAAACGCTTTGTAAGTCGTCATTTTTGTCGACCCTAGAATGAAGTAAGTACCTACATAATCTGTAATCATTATTCTACAATTTTACCGACATGAGAATAACTTAGAGTTTGATTCTTAGGATTTTTCATAGTGGTGATGGCCAACTTTTTTGGTGTCGTGGCTAATGTTCGGGTGTCTTTTTAGTTTATATTTTTCTTTTTATTGAAAGTTTTATTGAAATAACCTGTATTGAATCGTAGGTTCGTTATTAACAGTACCAGATTTAAGGACGGTGAAAGCCTCAGGGCCAATAGTAGAACTTTCTGCAAAATATCAAACTTAATTATTTCATCCCCCCCCCTCCTCCCCGCAAATATTGTCTCGATTATTAAGATGTCATAATATAATAAAAGCTTGTGACTTTGTATAAGAACAAATTATAGAATTTTAGCTATTTACTCGGAACAAATCATAACATATCAAAAATAATATAGTACCTATTCATGTGACGAAAACATAATAAAATAAATAAAAATAAATTCAGTTTACGAAATAATATCTAGTTTTGGCGGTAAATTGATTAAACTAAAAATCTACAGATATTATGTACTTTTCTACTTATTTTTATTATAAAATGACGGCTAACATATTTTATAACTCCTCTAGAAGTTCTGTAGATCATAGAATCGTTGTGATAATTCCGACGTAGGTATTATTATAATACACGAACGCGTCTTCTCATTAATATTCGTCCAACGGATTCGTTTCAAAAGGAACAAAAATGTGAGCAAAAAGTAAAAAGTAAAAAAAAAAAAACGAATGTATAATCTTAAATCATCTTAAAAACGTTTTAAGAACTCGCGATGACGACGGGCGCGCGCGTGTAGCGCCCGATCCAATGATTTATAGAATTCCCAATAGTAACGTTATAAATTATTTATTATCCCCGAGCTCCCCTACCTTTGGCGATATTTTATGTGTGCGCTCTTTGGTGCAGTTTACCGAAGGGGCGTTGTTTCGTGTTCACGCTCATACTTAGCATGCTTGTTTGAGCTTCGTTAGTATACGGCGAGTGGTAGTTGTACGCACGTACCTCAACATCTAAGCCGACGAGGAAACTGACGAGGTCTTGTCCTCGTGCGACTCTTGTGACTCTGAAAGTAAACAAACGGCGGCGTACAAAGTCGTGTGGGTATCAACGAATAACATTATTGTATTACGATATTATAATATTATATTATACTGCGGGAAGAAATAGAAATAATGCAGACTAAAGCAATAACTTTTGTTGTGATCAATATTTGAAAAAAATAATTGTATATAATACAATAATTATTTATGAACACTCCAGTTTTATTTATAACACAAATGTTTTCATTTTAATTACTCGCAACTGAAATCAAAAGTGCAAAAATAAATTTTGATTCAAATTTGTATGGAAAAATTCAAAATAGCCTATTTTATAAATCTGATTATAAGAACAATTTGAATGGGTAAACTTATCTAAGCCAAGTAGTTTAATTTTTAGAATTTTTAAAATTCCAAATTTTTTTTTTCGAGTAAATTAGTTAAAAATGTAATAACTTTTTTCAAAATATTTATTTTGGGAACTTTCTGACATGAGTATATTTCCTAAATTATTTATTAACCACATCATTTTCACACAATTTTTTGTTATAATACGTATAACTAACATCAATTTTTTTGTCAGATCTTTCTGATACACTCTGTATATAAACGATATAAAAAGAATAAATAATATATACGATTTTAATTCTATTGAAAATACACCAAAGAAATACTGTCATTACTATATATTATAACATGTAAAAGTATTTGCCAGGGAAAAAAGAATAAAAAAACATTTAAGTACTCGGCCCTGGAGTTTTCTTTTATATATTAATCCAAACTTCAATTGGTGTATTGTTGTTATTTATTTATGTTTGTATATATTATATATATAGGTAGGTATAAAGGTAGGTAGGTACTATCGAAATATAGGTTTTTTTATTTCACTCAATTATATTCACAAAAAAATCTCGTTGACGGCCCCCCGCGAGTATTATCCCGCCAACATTAAACATATTTTAATGACCGGACAAAAAAATAAATCGGAAAAAAAACAATTCCAAAAATAACATTGTTTTCGTTTTTCGTCGTCGCCTTTGAACATCTTCGTCACCGAACATGACTCGTACACATAATATTATAGATTGTATACATAATATAATGTACACACGTTTTCTCTTCGTCGAAACAAACCATCAAAACATTCGAGTGGTATTTTTTATTATTATTAATATTTCTTTTGCCATATCGGAAAGCGCACACCGCCGCCTACTGCTGCTCGAACACACAATAATACGATATTATATAATACAATAATATTACAAGTATGTGTCTATATATATTTATTGTACGGCCGTATTGCTCGAGGACCTAAAAGAACCCCATGGTATAATATATAGGTATACAGTTATCAACCGCGAAGCTTATCCTCTGTTATTCGACGTCCCTTCTTCTGTTCGTGTTATTTTAACGTCTCGCTGCAGCGCCCTCCCTGTGAGGTCCTGTTCTATCCGACCATAATACGCTATGTCTATATATATATATATATATATATTATGTATACATAAAATGGCGTAAATGTGCTATACAGAGCGATTATTTTAACCGTAAATGCTCATCGTCATCAATGTTTTTGGAAATATTTTTTTGTACATGATTTATACAATTTTAATACATTACAAAAACGTATTATCAAAAAAAACAAGGTAGATTTTTTGTCGTTAGGTAATTATTATTACATACATACATTTTAAAACATTTTCTAATGACTAAATATTACACATTTTTAATTTCATATTACCCAAAGCAGAATATTCTGTTGAGAATTTTGGTTCCTGTATGCACATCGAATTTCAAACGAGGGTAGTTAATTAGCTATAATTATGTAAAGTTTATACGAGCTGAGTGTAGTAGATCAACATTTTGCGGTGTACTACCTACTGTGCCATTCCACTTCGGTGCCATCTATGTTTTAAGCCTTTAACTACTTAAACCCAATACCTTACCTTTTTAAAAAATTAAAATTAAAACTGTTATTAAAGTTTACCTATGTATCAAATGTTATCTATTACTATTCTATATACTTCACAGTTCAAATAGCGGAACTATAAAATAATGTTGGCTGTCATCGCTTAAAAATCCAATGCCTATTCAACGAAAGTATAACTGCGTGTGCACCAATCTTAAATTTTTCAAAAACAAAACGATATTCCCCAAAAAAGTTGATACTTGTATATTATGATTGTCTGTCAGTAACAATTCACTCTGTATATATTATACTACCATCGTGGTTGTCGTCGCGGACCTCGCCCTCTCGGCAAGCCAAACATCGCCGTGCGTGCCGTCGGTCATGTTTTCCAATACGGGATTATCCATCCCTCCCACACCCCCTCCGCAACACCGCCACAATCTGCGGCTCGTCGGTGTTTACTAATTTGCATTTCATCCCGTTCGAACTTTAAACGTCAACATAATATTATTATTACTATTATGTATTGTTTACGATGGTGGCAAGGACGGAATACGTATACATAATGCTTACTATCAAGTCGCAAGTCACCACCTGCAGCGAGAACGCACCGAACCACGTGCGACTCGAAACGACCCCAAGACGATAGGATATTAAAGTATTATTTACGGTGTACTGCAAATCTTTTGTTCCTGAAATCGTCGCACTATGCCACCACTGCGTTTCCAATTACAGATTATAAAAACAATTAGGGCCAACCTCATAAAACCGTAGATATCTCTATAATAATTGTATATAAAATAAAGGTCACTGTTTATACGTAAGTACATTAATAATTTTTCATTGTACATCCTTAATACGTTTAATTCCGCACACACAGCTCGACATTTCATATAGTTAGACCTCAACACGACATAATATTATTGAATGTATAAAAAGTATAATCCACAAACGTATGTATTACATTATATTATATCGGCAGATTGTATTATTATCAAACCGAATGTAGGGTGTTAGGCTATTATATACATAGGCACTGCGAAAGAATGAAGTGCGTCTACGATAATAATATGTCTTACATAATTTATTTATTTTACATAGGTAAGAGTATATTATTACGTACATATCTCGTGCCAAAGTATACACAATTTGTAGACTTACCTAAATTCGGTCTAAGAATAACATAATAGGATAAAACGAATTTCACGATCCGTGTACCGTGAAAAAAATCAAGTGCCTAGAAATGTCACCGAGACAAATTGTCGTCGCAAATCACGCACACATCGCACACATATATAATATATATATATATATACGAACTCGAGCACTCGAGTTTAGTATAGGTATATAGTACTATTTCCCGTTTTGTTTTTATTTTTCCCGTTCAGCTCATTACACCTGCTGGAGGTTAGGCGAGTATAATATTGTATTGTTTACACTTGCACTCGCCTCGTTTCGAGGAAAACAAATTGCTGGGGTTCTCGTCATTTTTCAAATAGCATATTATATTTGTATTATATAATATTATGTATATGATACATACGTCGCTGTCGGCGTACATAGTTTCTTTCGGAAACCAATACGTTCTTATAAATCATAAAATAATATATACCTATTGTTTGATATAATATGTTACCAGCGCTGGTGATATTATACGCGTATAGAACAATATTTTAAATTTCCCGTAGACGTTTGTTCGGTTGTTTTTTTTTCTTAAATAAACGCCATTCGTGACTATAAATAACTTTCGATCGCACTCGCGTGTTTCAATAAAACACTTCACGTCATCGTATGGAAGTCTAAGACTTTGGCGTATTATATATTATGTACAGATATAGTAATATATATATACTATACAAGTACCTTGCAGGCGATGAGGTGACAAATCATCGCCCGAGTAAAATACTATATGTATTCATAATAATGCATAGTGCTACAGTTCCGCCCTTAATGTTATATATTATTAATTCTAGATTCAGCGAAACTGCAGGAGTGCAGGAGTGCTGTTGTTTTGAAACACCCTCATCCAATATCGTCGAAAATCGACCCTGGAAGTATATAAAATGCATGAGAATTTTAGTTTGGATGCTCGTGAGTGTAAACTAGATTAAAAGCAACACGCTATTTATAAAAACTATGAAGATAGAGGTTAGATCGTCGAGTTACTAATTAATTTCAATTATAAACAATAAGTATATTTATATTTATATATATATGAGGTATACCTATATACAACAATACTATACTGCAACAACTCATAATTTTTTAGAATAATCAAAATATTTGCACAAATAATTGTAATTGTCAGCCAGAAGTCAAAACAAATACTGCGTTTCTAGATATTGTATTTTGTTAATCGTGTACGTTTTACTTTTACGAGCACAAAGGACTATTACATAAACGTTAAACTATATAATATAATATTTTATTTGAATGGAAAACCGTTAAAATAACTTTGAATGGTTTTCTTTTTTTTTATCGTGAATACAGCTTATTTTACAATAAAATACTACAGTATTGTGTATCCTACACTTTTACAGTTGATATATATATATATACATCACATTTGCCTGTGTAGGTACTTATGTATTTGTGTCATTGAGTTAAAATTATTTTATTTTAATCGAATCGAACTCTAAAGAATAAGACGTCATAATATAATAATATAATTTCGTTGTATCGAAAATATTATTTTTTTCTTCCTACGTTTTACTTTTGAAAATCTGTCTGAAATTCTGCAGTTTTGCCGATTTGAAAATTCACCTTACGCACTTGATGTTATTATTTATTATGAACTCACTTCGTCGTGTTATTAAACCACCTTGACACAGGTGCAATCGGCGCGTGCAGTGTAATTTACTAACTACAAAGTCAATAATATACAATATTGGACCTTAACACGCTGAAACAAATTGTTTTCCAGCCGTACCTATTATAGATGACGCACGGACGGACATTAATTTACGTAAGATCATTATCCGTTGCACCGGTGTTACCTAGCTATTATACTTACACATATATAAAATATATTGTTGTTGTTACTTGTTGTTACATGTTGTATATACGACTGGGGTCGGGGTGGTATATTCGTTGCACACTTGCACTTCGTCTTCCGTTATAGTCGTTACGATGTGAAAGATATCAACGGACGGACGTTCACACCCCCCTCGTCCGGTTTACTATACTCTTGGATGTTGGATGTATAATATATATCTGTAGACGACGACGAAGATGATGATGATAATAATAATGGCTCGTTTTCTTTGTGTTACAAATCGGTTGCTCAGACCGTATATAACGCAACGGACGAGGGATGTATTATAGGTGCCTATACAGTTTAATTTCGCCAAAACTTTACGCACTAGGTTCTTATTTTTCTAGTAGCCCCTTTTTCCTAACTGACGCCCGAGATATTGTACGCACACACACACACACACACATACATACATATAGGTATAATATGCCGTATATTATTGCTCATGACCGGCGGTATTACTTACCTCGTCCAAGAACACTGTACCAGCTGTCATCGTTCCGGAAAAACGCACTAATTGCGTATATACCTCATGCAGCTATATAATATACTAAACCGTTTTTGTTTCGCCAAGAAAACGACGCCGACCGACACACATGCGTCGTCTTTATAATATGATATCATATACGTATACTTGTTGCACCGTGTACGTGCCATAAATCTTGTTTTAAAAGTACTTACATGCTTTTTTTTTCTGCGCTAAATATTTAGGCATAATATTTCATGTGCGCAATTAGGGTTCGAGTGCCTATACTCACTGCTGTAACACTTGTAACTATATATTATTATATATATATATAGTATACCAATACCGCCCCTTCACTATGATTACTCTAAAATTATACTGTATAATATTTTATTTGTAATATAATACTGAGTAATACATTTAGCACTAGTCATTATATCAAAGAGTAATGACGTTTTAAAACATTTTTTTGAAAAATATTAAAAGGACAAAACAATGGTTTTGAATAAAATCATTTTATATTTGTTTTTTATTTTTATGAATGACAGTATTATACGTCATTTTTAATTTCATCTTCCGGAACAGAGTACCTATTTTTAAAGAATTTTTATGTACAAAATCAAATGTTGTATTGTCTAATAGAAAGATTAGTTTCATAATACCATGTGAATGAATAAAAGTAATAATCATAACTTTTCGGGAAACGAGAATAAAGTTTCAAAACTATTGCTGTATTATCTATAATAGACTTATAGATTTTCATTTTTTGCACCTAATTAAAGATAAAAAAATCGAATCAATTGTTCATATTTTAGACATAAAAACTACGTTGAAGATTGTTTTCTACAAGATTGCGGGGTAAAAAAAAAATTGAGAAAATTGACTTATTTATTTTGCCCACGAGTACTTCAAAATATATATACACTATATACTACACTCTGTACTCGATTTCATTATTTTTAATATATAATTTATTTAATCGTGTGGTACTGTGGGCATCCAAGTAATATTATACTGCAGTTTTGATACGGCATCCATTATTTTTGTCAAGTGCAATATTATTATTTATGTTGGAATGTGTTATAGTATAATTATAATTTATTAATTTTGTTTCAGGTACAGAACAAATCACCGAGTGAAAATACATAATTTGTGCTTACGACCTGATCACAGGTAATACTATATTATTATTAATTATTGAAGTTTGTGTTATTTTAGTGCAAAATGCACTCGGATTCGGTTGAGTATACAGCACGTTATTTATTATTTATTCGTACAGGGATCATATAAAAGGTTAAAGTCATTCTATATAGAACTACGTAGTTTAAATTGAAAACAATTTATTTTATATAAGTTCCAAGAATTAAAATAAATTAAAACACTGATGGGGTATGCCCTGTTTCTACGAATTTTCAGCGATGATAACTCATGCCCAGCGTTATTCGAAGATTTAAGTATATATTTGTTATGTTCAAAATTAAAAAATCGTAAAAAGCGAAAAAAAAAAAAGGTAATATTAATTACTGTTCAACTATGTATCATTTGACATAATATTTATATAATAGCTATAATAAAGCTGAGTTTTCCTTTTCATAGAAATAATTACAAGTTAAAGTTGTTTTAATTTGTATTAAATTTATTTAACTGGCGAGATCCTTTTTTATATAATTTATATTGATAATAAAATATTAATTATGTAGATAATTTTTAAAACGTTCAGCTAATCGGCTGTACCGATGTTGTTTAACATTTTTATGAGATCAGTTATATCTTCAAAATATAGTCTATACTGTTTATTATTATATTATAATAATATGGAGACTGGTGTCTGGTAAACGTGATAATATAATTTGGGGGAGCACGAAACATCAAGGGATGGTCCGGACGAGTAATTTGAGTTGACAGAAAAAGTCGCAAAAGAATCACTCGACCGTCTGCGCTGGCGGCGCCGCTCCCACCAACTTTACTGTCAAGTTATAATACATTGTTCGACCCAATGACACTGTTTTTGAAAATAAGAGTTCCCGGTATAATTTACCGTAATATGGTCTAATTGGCAACGATGCCGGATGATATGCGATCATCGACGGAAGCTGTAATACTGTAAGCACAATATTGGAATACTTGGAACCAATGGATGAGCTTTTAGTTGCTCTATAATTTGTAAGTTGTTATTTTCAAATTGGAAAAAAAATTCCCGAATCAAAGTTTATAGAATTATTTAAGGGGGTTAAGCAATGTAGAAACCTGGTCTGTGCTTTCTCCACTCGGTCGATGCACTCAAATTTCAACAGCAAGCCTATAAATAAGACATATTTTTCCATGGATTTTCAATTCTTATTGCAGTTATCATTCCAATAATATAATATAAAATATTCAAATAGAATTATTAAAAAAAAATAATTTATATAGGGTATTCAAAAGTCAAGTGTGATGTAATGTTGCGGCGAGTACATTTTTTAAAATAATTTTTGCTTATACAAAATCGCAGAAGAAATGTTTGATTTACTTTAATATTTAATTCTAAGAATTTATGAAGCAGTAAATATTTTTATTTGTGGTTATAATGTATTATACGTGCGTCATGCAAGTAGTAGCATTATTATAGGACGATCGGTTAAGGTTAAAGAATATCTATTAATTATTTATTTTATTTTTTTGTGAACAAAAAATGCATTGATTAACTATTGAAAAAATAGATAACTGTATGTAAAACCACAAAAATGCCTTTTATTTTATCAATACATAAAAAAAGTTCTTTTAATCGTTTATTGTTTATGTTAATTTATTTGAGGATGACGCGTTTAATAGGTAAATGTTGTTAAATGTGAAAAGTTTCAAGAACCCAAGATATTTTTTGAATTACAATAAATTATAAAATAACTAAACCTGTCATTGGAAAATTAGCTATCTTACGTTTAAATAGTTAAATTTTCAATTTTATTGAAAATCAAAATATCTAAAACAAAAAATGTTCCTATGTATTTTCGCTAATTTACATAGGTATCTACAAGAACAACTTATGAGGGCGTTTGTATTAATTTTACCAGAGCTCTTTTAAAATTGAAAATATAATGCATTTTTAACTACTAAATAATTAGTGAATTTCATCAAAAACCACCCCTAAAATTAAAGACTAAAGCATTTTTTTTGTTATTTATAGAAAGACTTTAGATGAGATTATTTTTTTTATTGGACGAATACAAAATTAAGACTTCTAAATTACACCAAAAAATACTGTACTTCAAAGCTTAAAAATCAGGATAATGATTCATAAGGTAAAACATTAAATTAAAATTTTGAAGGGATGAAAAATAGGGTTGAAAAAAAAGGGGGGAAATGCAAAAATTGTATTTTGCTACACTGACCACACCAAAGGCACTGGAGAGATTCGAACTGTCTCAATCTCCTGTTTACTAGACAGGCGCTTTTTTACCAACTAAACCACAGCGCTGGCGACCGAGGGTTACCATTTCAACGTACTTAACTCGGATGTTGCGTAATTTTCCCTTAAACAAGACTCTGAATAAAACAACGATATTTGACTTATATTTGACTAATTTAAATTGATATTCATAGTTTGTACTTTCATACAGTCAACTGTTTAATATGGGTAAGTATAAAGATTTATGTCTTCGATTTCGATTGCAAAGTTTGATTCGTATTTCATTTTTTGGCATTCCTATCTTTATCGCTGAAATCGAGTTGAATCGTACATGAATATAAGCATAGAAAATAGATGAAAATTAGAATTAGAATAAATGTATAGTTAAAATAAATTAATGGTGGTGATCATGTTTGCCTAGAGGTTATTATTTTAAGTTGTGCTGATATATTTTACTATTTTAAGCTATTGTTATAATTTCAGCAGATATTAGATATTGTAATATCGCAAATCATAAAGGGCTAACATAGAGGGTACCTTTTGTTAACTCGTTTACTCAATATGTATGATAGTGTGAGGTAGTAGGGTAAGATATATGAATAAACAGATGATTGTATTTTTTCGTCAAGACAGCATTATTCATCACTGTGAGATGTTTAGACGCCGCTCGTAATGCTGTTGTCATACACAGTTCTTGTCAAGTAGTATAAGGTCTATGATTAGAATAAATCTTCCCTACTGACACCAATACAAAAAAGTTAAAACCATTATTTTCTAAAAAGAGATTTGACTTTTATCTAACTTTCCCAAATCTTTTATTTATTTCCTATAATACCTTATATAATATTACAATTTATGATTTAATGAAATACATACCTATTTATAAAACATGTTTATTGTAGAAAAAAACAATTTTTCCTAAATTATTATATTATGAATTTAACATTAGGTATATATATATTTTTTAATTCACTAACTATAATTTCTATCTACAACCGTGATTATGTTAAAACTTAAAATAATAATAATTATATTTTATGCTAGGCGCTAGCACTTATCCGTTATCCTTACAATATTAAGTAATAAGTTCACAAGGGTCGAGTCATAGTACAAATTCTTACCAAAAAAAAACACCGATTTATCGCAGGGGGCACGGCCGCCCATAAATAGATCAATAATTGGCCATAAAATGTCCCCATTGCTCCCCCCTAAATACGGCCTTGTTCCAATGCTGTATCTATAAAAACATAATGTCGCTATAAATGATAATGATGTAGGTACCAAGATGTTTCCGAGTGTTATATTATTATTATGTTAATATGCGTAGATTGAGATCTCATCGCAAAACCAACCGATTATCTGAAATCTGAAATAACATTATATAGTATAATATTTTAGTAAATTGTTAAACAACAATAAGACAGACCCGAACAGTCTATAATTTATATGATAATATAGTATAGCATATATTATAATAACTCGGTATCGAACGTTCGAAATGTCGACGCCAGCTGCAGTTACACGACCCATGTTCCTTACGGCTTACCGAAGGGCGTGGACGACGAAAAAATTGCACCGATTTGAGGGGGGGGGTTCAAATGTTCAATCAAAAGTGCCGGGTTCACACATAAGTACATGAGTACACAACAACTATGCGAGGGTAAACGGGTGAAACGGCGAAACGTCTTGCCGGTCACACTCACGGGACCGCATTGCGACGTCGGAAGTTCGAGGTGTACGCGTGCGTGTCTTCACCAGACACCTGCACCGAAACGTCTCCGAGTATAATACCTGTTAGGTAAACGATAAAAATATATGAATAATACGCTAAGAAAACGTAGAAATAAGGGACAAAATATGTATCCGAGACAAGAGAGGATAATAATATAATATTATGTATACGTGTGTAATGTGTACTGTGTAGCTGTATAATTGCATGATACCGGGTATCTCTGCATTAAATGTTGAAATGAGTATCAGTAGTGACCGACTTCCTTTTTCCACCCCAACTAATTCGGATATTATGTTGCTGTACCGAAAGTGTTAGTTATTTATAAAATCCCAAACATTATAATACCTTTAATATTTTATAAATACATACGTAGCTTTATAAGATTGCTTGATTTTCTCGACCGTTGCCAACGGCGCTGTCGCTTGGTTGGTTAAAAAGCCTGTCTCGTAAACAGGAGATCGAGAGTTCGAATCTCTCCAGAACCTTGTTGGGACCGAATCCCCTCAAAAATTCTTTTGATTTTTTTCCAATTTTGTTTTCACTTAACTTAAACTGTTTTGATTCTAAAAAGTATTAAAGCGAACTTTTAAAAAAAGGCATACGCATTATGATTACCACACTTACAATATTCAATAGTTACTATAATAATAAATTATTTTAAAACTTATGTATATTATAAATTATAATACAGATTTTTAGAGTAATCTCATCTGATAGTATCCATATCAATTTTTTTTTGTAAATAGATTTTTTATTCAATAAGTGTTTCAAAATAGGTAATAAACAATGGAGACAATTGATTTATTTAGAAAAAATAAAAAAATAAATTATAGATGAAACATATTGGCATATTTCCCAGTCGGAGGTATTCAGTTACTGCTGGCTTATCAGATAATAATATTATTTGTGTTATAAAAATAAATACTTACTGTATTGAATTCATTTAAAGCGTAAAATATATTTTTGAATATATTATATATTTCTAATATAGGTTAGTCTGAAAATGTATTTAGAAATGTGTTACTTATTAGATTAATAAAATTAAATGTTGTATTTTGTTACAAAAATAACATTATTAATCTATAGATAAATAAGTTTTGAGTGTAGGTATCTTGCCGAGATGTCATTGAGTAGGTATATTATGTCACTGGTATTGATGTGTTAAATTTGAATTCAATGATAAATCATTGCTTACCAATTTTTGGCTTCTATTTCCAAATATTTCATAGTTTATTTAAATTGCAATTAGTAATTTTGTTTTTTAATACACGGTAGATTTAATTAATTTTTTCCAAAAACATAGCAGATATTATATAACTATATATTATATAATAATTATTGTAATATGTATTATATCGCATGTATTATTCAGTGATGCCGTGAGTATGTATGCGGGCTTTGGAATTTTGAATAGGGGGTTCAACTTTTTCTAATATAATATAATCAATATACATCACTAATTCAAATTTAAGTAGTAAGTAAATATTTATTTGTCAAGTGTCCACGGGCTAAGACAATATATCACTGATTATTGTAATTACTTATAAATTATAACTTATTACTTACTAATTACCAATTATAATAGTCAATACCGATGTATCATAGATCACTTGGAATTGGTTCATAGTACCCACAAAAAGTAATCACCTATAGAATTAATATTTTTTTGAATTACAACAAATGAACACTAAAAGGATTAGAGGAAAGATCATTTTATTCCCATTAAATATCCAATTTTGCCAAATTATAAATCTCAATAATTGCAGTGCAGCACCAATAAATGTCTGTTTAAAAACTAAGTTTATTTTTTATTTCTAATAAGAAACATTTTAGAGGATACTTTTATTAAATTTTCAAGCCTGATAGGTAATACTATTAAAAATGTATGTATTTTTAACTACAAAATTATTTTTCAACTTAATTATTTTGACAAATTTTGTAGAAGTTTGTGCATCAAAGAATATAAATAATTGCATCCTTATGTATTGTTGATATTTCTTTGTGTTATAACTCTGTAAGAATATTAATGAGCAATCTTCAAATATTCTAAATGAAACATTCTAATCAACATTTATAAAGAAAACAAAACTATAAAAAAAGGTATCAATTTAAAGTTTCAATAAATAATCAAAAAGCAACCAATATACTTAAAAAATTATATTATGTCTAGAAAATGGCAACATAAATAAAGTACTTATATTTACCTCCTATATTATCTACTATCTAGTATCTACTAATTATCTAGGTACTATACAAGTATCTACATACTGGCATACCGATATTAATTTTTGAATAAGAATACAATCGATTATATCCAAAATTATTGTTGCGTTTAAAATATATTCCTGTTTTTCCGTAATTCTGTTATAATATTAATTTCTATTATTATGAAAGTACCTACTGAGAATTTTTCACATTTGTCGTCTTAAACTACAGTACATTGTAGATTTAATTTGCTACTAGATTTACCAAATTTAACCTGCTATTCATGTACCGTCAAAATAGAAAATGGAAGCAATTAAGAATCTGAAGTGTTATCATATAAAAAAAACCATACATAAATACATAATTGTAAAACCAATACATTTAATAATTTATACGAATTCTATAACCGTCATTATAAATAATATTCAATACGCGGGAAAGACACTATTATATTATTATCTCCTTTTCATCGAATGCGGTAACCTTAGATCATATACACATATGTATATGATCTAAGGCGGTAACCTACCTCGGAAACATTTACCGTGATACCGATACGCCGATATACAGTGTGACCAACAGCAACTGAGGTGTCCGCTTGTCCCTAACCTGCAGCTGCACTACGGCCGCTGTACATAGTTGAGGCACTATCAGCTCCTTTTGCGTTAGCTTTCAGTTCAATAGTTCATCCACGGTTGTAGATATTACATCTACATTCTACAACCATGCTTTCAGCTCAATAGATAATTGGCTATATAATAATCATGAACAAATATAACGAAATTTTCAAAAATATACTGAGGTACTTGGTTATTGAACTGACGCCTTAATTTATTAAAATAATTATAATTACAAGAATAAAATAATTGATAAGATATTGTTTAAGTGTTTCAAGTTAATTTGTGTACCAATTAATTTATAGAGCATTATTATATCGAATCATGATAATGTCTGCAATTATAAAATTAAAAATACATTACATGTTATTATATTATTATTTAAGTTGATAACTAATTTATAACTGTTGTAGATTCTGAGTGGACTGTGGAGGGATGTATTAAGGGATTATGTGTCATTTTATAAGCAGTTGTAGTGATGCTTCAATCTACAATTTCAATTTCTTAGTTACTTTGAGGGCTCAAAAGTAAAAAGTTCATAAAACTTTTCTTAACAATTATTGGGAAAACAAACAAATAAAAATTAGGAAACAATACAAATTTGTACAGGAAACCAGTTTTTGACAAAATTGATTTTGTTTTAATTCAAAAACGAATAATCGACTATGTTTGAAATGTCCACCTAAAGTTTTGAATAGCATCTTTTATACTTAGCATCATTTTCAAAATATCTTGACTTGTTAGATTAGTTTTGACGAAATTCGTCAAAAGCGCGAATTTGTTCAAACTATCTTGTAATTAAAAATGCATAAAAAGTTTACTGTTTAGTATTCATACCTTTGGTTTGAAAATTCAATTCAAGATTCTATTACATGGCGTAGATATCAATTTTGTTTATAAGAATTAAATATAAATTGATTGTAATGGAACAATTATTTTTTATGAGCGTATTAAAATGATGTTTTAAAATGTAATAATTTAACGAATTAGGATATTCAAGCGTAAGATAACGAATTTCCATCAATCAATTTTTAGTTATTTTTAGTGTAATTAAACGGTATGGTATATTAATGTAAAGTATAATATATTTTACTCTATATGTACGCAATGACGTTTTCAAAATATTTATATTTTTTTTAAGCTATTGCCTATATTTATACCACATTACTATTAGTAAAATAATTTAATATAATAGAAATAAATATTAATTAAATAAATAAAATATTCCCCTAGTCCACCACCAACACAAAGATGAGGTACATTCACTCCCATTGTAGTAGGTAGATGATATAATACTACGTATAGCACAAAATACGGCAGATCAGTATACGTAAAAAATTGCAAAAAGGCTCCGGGGAGATTCGAACTCCCGATCTCCTGTTTACTAGACAGGCGCTTTAACCAACTAAGCCACGGCGCCGATGTATTCGTGGCACGAAATATTAACAAGAAAAAGTGGTAAGGGTACCTACTATCCCACCTTTTATTGTTAATATTTCACCATCTCGGTATACCGGCGCCGTGGCTTAGTTGGTTAAAGCGCCTGTCTAGTAAACAGGAGATCGGGAGTTCGAATCTCCCCGGAGCCTTTTGCATTTTTTTGCGAAATTTTTTTGATTTTTATTATACAGTAAATGACAGTTCTCTTATAAATATACATTTTTTTTTCAAATCCTTACGGTTCATTTTTTTACGTCTGTCTATACATTTGTTGTATATGTTCAGTGGCACATTTATGGAAGTTCCGCACTGGGACCAATATATTATTATATCCGTAAGAGTATTATTTTATATTTTTATATGGGTCCGCAATAGCATGTCACTTTATTGAATACGATGACGTCTATAATAACATATTAGCATATATCATAAATGTATACTAATTGACGTATATAATATCTACCTAATATAGTAATATGTTTTATGAATATTTTTAATGTATGCAATGTAATATATTATTATTTATACAATCCATTTCGGATTTATTCAGATAATAGCACATATAATACTTATGCGATATACCTATACTGTCATACTTCGATATAAATAAAAATTATACTAAAATTAAAGTTAAAAATATTACAGTAAATGAAATAATAATAGTTGAAATAAATACTAATTTTATGAACTATAGGAAAAAAAATCCTCCATGGCCAAGTCAATTTTTCGGCCATTATTCGATATGTTTTATAATTTTTATTTTTTTTCGTTTTTCTAGAAGTTTTTAGTATAGATGTCGTGTGAGTGTGGCGTGTTGTATCATTTTAAAAATATTTTATTTATAATACATAATACATAATATAAAATCACAACATTTAAGAAGATCAAAGGTACACAATAAAATATGATAATAATGCTTTAGGTGTGCAAGGAACGGTTAATATTATTATTAGGTACCTATTCCGACATTAATTGTTTTTCTTATCAAGGAACATAATATTTTAATTGCGTAACATGAAGATAATATAACATTTCGTTTGAACATTGTATATGGACTCAATGATAGTTATTTATTTTGTATTAATACTTAATATGTATTTGAGAAGCTTATAATATCCAATGGTAAACAATCGATTTCCAAACTTAAACACTTTTCATGAGAGACAAAATAGTACAGACGTTTTACCTATAATATTTATTTACGTGATTTTAATTTCGATTATGTAATGGGCAATAATAATTATATTATATCTATGTATTAATGGGCAAATTATTACTCCTTTTGCGTAATACAAAGTTCTCAAGTAATCAGTTTTCAGTGGACACGTGAAACGGGCTATTGCACTGGCGAGGGAAAGCCACGGATCGAGATACGAGTAGGTGCTAAACAACCTAAGGATTTTCGATATCTCAGTAATTTTATTGTCTTGGTTAAGTGTATGTACTATTATATAGATGCAACGCTAAATCTTACTAGGTATACAAACGTGTTTAAACGCAAAATGAGTAATTTTATTATTAAGTCTCTAATACACCTAATAACTGAATAATTAAATGAAGTACTTGACCTGCCTATTTTTTCTAAGCACTGACAAATGTTAAATTTTAAATGTATTCGTGATTTAATAACAAACCAAACTGACTTTTCATTCTCCAACCTTGCTATCCATTAGACATTTTAAAGTCACATCGCATACGGCGTTATCCATCTCATTTTCAAAGTATCTACTATCTACCATACTCCTAAATCTAACACGAACTATACTTACAAAATGAGCACCTGATATATATTATCTTATATCACTTGCCAATCACCTACTATGATAGTGGTTTGTTTTGTTTTTTATTCAATTGTATTTACATATCATTATTTCTGATAAATTTTTATGTGCACTGTTTACTGTAATGTTATACATAAAAAAAGGAAAACTCGTACATTTTGTAATTAATACATAGATAATAATAACAATACATACCTACACACATAAAAGTTTTAATCTGTTGAAGTTATAAACCTAGAAAATCTAAAACAATTATTCTCGGTCGGTATAATAGTTTGTCGTAAAATGCACATTAAATTACTTTATGAACCACTCGACAATGCATTTTTACGACATCATATTCACAACATACTTATATTACTTTCGAGGAAAAAATATTAGGTATTTAAATATGGCTGTAAATAAAAGTGTATAAAAATATATTACATCATCATGTTCATTGAGCTTATAGAAGACATAAATCAAGCTAACTAAACTAAATTATAAACCAGGTATTGAATTTAATTTTCTGTTACCTGTATATAATTAATTCAGCAGTAATAAAAAGAATTAACATTTTTAATTATTTATGGTTCTAGACATTTATAAACCACCTTATAATACCGACCTTTTACAATATTAAATGAAAGTTTATTATTTCCAAAATAAGAAAAAAACTTTTAAATGTTATGTAATACACATTATCTTAAGTGAAACCTAGGTTTCATTAAATTAATATCTTTCGATTTATTTATACTTTTAACTAATACAATTTATGACGATGCGATCGTTTACTAGATTTTGTTTAATAATTGATTATAATTGTTTATAAATTGGTAATTTGAAATCAATAGTGTTTTATACGGTCCTTTCTATAGTCTAAAAAATCGGTGGATAGTAGAATATAGACAGTTGTAGTCCTTTAGTAAAATGCTATTGACAACGTTTATACCCAAAGTACGGTTACGACCACCAGTCACCACACTCCTATCTGCTAAAGTACTTAATATTGCATTTTATCATTCGTTTAGATTTTTTCTCTGCCTTTTTCCTTAACCCTCTTCTAGTTCTCTTATTGGTTTTATTTGTACGGAAACACTCTGCAAACATATTTTTAGAAACCAGAGTACAATAATATTGAAAAGAGAACGATTATTTCTGGGATTCTTTTTCCTCCTGCTCAACAACCTGTAGGGCCTTGCAGCCCTCTCAAAAGAACCCTGGTGTATTTATTATATATTTTATATTATAGCAATACCACCTGAAAAATATTTTAAGTTAAAACGCATAATAGGATCATAAGGAAGGCGACGTTCTATATATATCTACAATTTCAGCACAGTACATCACTCGAGACAGCTTATTTATTATTGGATGGCTGGTCTACTCGTCGGTCTCCCCCGAGTCGACTATATTTGAGACAAATGCTATACCTACCTCCTTTGCCGTAGAAAAAAAAACCGATGGCAATTTCAAATCTGAATTGGTAATGTTATATTATAGCCGGGGAACGAAGGAATACGAAACGGACATGACGTACGCTCTTTCAAAGACCGCGCGTTATAAATTGAAGACGAAAAGGCAAATACACCAAATTTATCGTCGGTAGTCGTCTGTGTAAACGTAATATGAAATCTCTGGTCCCATGGCCTTTGGTGATAAAAACATAATATACCATATAAATCCATAATATGTAAGGAAAAAACCGAAATTCTCATTTGACGACCTGCAGTGGTATAATCGTGACTATATGGTTCTAATGCTTCGTGTTTATAACACACCTAGGTACATAAACATAAAAGTATATAACATCATAATTTAATAGACCATATTAGGGCGGTATACACCTTAAAAATTTTTATAATTTGTATGCGTATTTTTGAAACGACGAGTAATAAATAATAATCATTTCAGATAAGTAATTTTAAAGTGTTATGAAATGACTGGATAACATAATACGTATAAGAGAACCTACTAAATTTGATTTTTGCAATATAATACATAACTTTTTCAGTTTTTATAATATTATTATATGCACTCAAATGTTTTTTGAAAAAGACGCTTATCAAAAAATATAATTTAATGATAAATATTAAAACTGCTGTACACAATTATTATACTAATACAAGCAAATACGAATGTAATATGAAATAATTATGATATTATTATGAAATTTCATTGATTTGATTGTGGCTAATAACAAAGCATGATTAACAATATTATTATTAATTATCATACATCATTCAATCTATGAAAACCTCACGATAATATAATAATTTGACTCGTAGAAGGGTTGAGTTCAATGTAGCATTATATAATAATAATAATAATAATATGTCGTGTCTCTAATTTGGTACGATAATAAAATTAACTTATACGTCAGTTGACTAACGACACAAAGAATATTGGCTTGGCGTAAACCGAGGCGGGGGCGTATGTGTACAATGTGCCCAAAGAAACGTCTGCGGGTGTGCATGTATACATATCGTTAACAAAATCAACAATGTCTTATATTTTATTTTTTTCCGTCCCCTCGCTCATTCCTTTACACAACGTGTAGATTGCAAAACACACCATATATACCACTCTGGCCCTTGGGAAATGATCCCCAAGGCTAGGCACTTGTTTACGCAGTACAATAAATTGTATATAAAAAAACAAAAATGGAAAATGTCATTACGATATTTTTGGTTAATACTGTCAATATTGTTCGTCATAATTGATCCGATTCGTTGTATCTTTAAACGGAAAAATAAATAAATAAAAAGGGATGTTAGCGAATTTGTCGTTTTGATTTATAGAAATATTATGACTGTAATTTAGGTACACTTGCGGTATATACTCATAACTCATCTACTACTTAAATCCGTGTGTACTGAAGATTTATTAATTATTACTGTGGTTATTAATAGTGCAAAATATGTGAAAAATAAATTAAAATTTTCTTGGTAAAATAAAGTACTTATTTCCATTAGGCACAATTAGTTATTACTTATTACTAATAATGTAATACCTATTATGGTTCCATAAGTGCATGTTATATGATTATATAATATTATATAATATATATATATTATTATATTATTATTACCTACTAACTTTTAATTTTTAAACATGCCTTACAGTAATATTTACATGTCATTTCTTAAGTCGTGATTCATAACAATAAAATTACTACACTAATATAATCGGTCTGAAAAAAGGCTTTCAACTTTAATTGAACATTTTTCAATGAAAATGCTTGTGACATGATAGAAAATGAAAATATGACATCATATAGAAATAATATGATTTGTTTCGCCCCGATGTGTTTATTTAATTCAGTTTAGAGGGATTTATTTTCGCATATATTTCGTTTACAGATTTTCTCTGACATCCTATGCATGTAAAAAAAAGTTATAATAATAAATGCACCCTCTCCTCCTATATAAACAATGAAATACTGAGTACTCACAGTGATGCAAAAGCGTATGAAATGCGTTTTCCAATCCAATCGACAGCTCGTCATTCCAATATTTATTTGATAAACTCTACCGGAAATGCCGACGAAGAGCACTCGAATGTGAAACCATAAATAAACAGTTTTTAGCGTCGCTAAAAGAGAAATATTATCCTACGTTTCTATTAGTATAGTAATTTTGTTTTGTTTTTTTTAATAATTTCAGTTTATTGTAATAATACTACGATAGTAGTAAAGAGGAAACTCGAAGAAAAAAAAATAAATGAGGTAGGTAGGTAATTTATTTTTTATGTTTACAATTTATATTTTATTAATAATTAGCGAAATCTATAACTATTTGGTTGATAACCCTTTTTGTGGCTAACACAGTTCTCACTTGCTTTTCTAATTTTTTTTTTTATTATTTAAATAAATAATTTTACTGTCAAACGCAAACGCCCGAATATCGTAAATCGAAAAGCATTATACATTTTATACAATATTTGTTTTATTCAACATAGAATATAAAAAAAATTGAACCAAAAATATATGTAACTCTATCAATATTTTGATTATTAAAATCGCCTTTATTTGACATCATATGTTTATTTTTATTCATATTTAAAATCGTTAAAATTGATGTGAGTGCATTTAATCATATAGGTATTATGTAAAAATCTACACTTTATTTTAAATCATATTATATTTGTATCAAATGAAAAGTTATAGTAATATTTTCGATTTCGTGTTTAATGTGTACATGCATATAATTTATTGTTAATTTAATATTATGCTTTTATCTCTCTTAATAAAATGTTTGAAATATTACTGTATGATCAGTTGTTTACAGTAATATAGTGTAATGTGTAAACAACTATAATATTATGTAATGTAATGTATCATGTGACAACAAAAATCTGTTGTTCCGTAAACTGAATAAATTAAAATAATTTTAAGTATTAAAAAACATATTTTATGAAATAGTTATGTTCACAATATTTCTTGTTTAATAATTGTATTCGATTTCTAGTGTTTTCGTTTATTTTCACCGATAAATTAATAGCTAAAGGCGATAATATAGTCTTTTGTAAAGCAAATATATTTGCGTAACTATAGTTGTTGGCAGAATAATAATACTTCGGAGAGAATACATTTTAACAATTTTAACAAGTCGAGCATGACCATGTGCGCATAAATCACTAACGCACCGCCGTTTATGCTCACGGCACATTTTCCATTTCCATCCCGCTGTGGCAAGAAATGCTGTATTACGCACTGTTAATTGCACACCTCCATATTCCCCGAATCACAGATTTAATCTTATCCATATAATATTCTCAAGTTTATTTAATGGCACGGTCATAAAATAATTCATTGGACGTTTTAATTATTATTTTTATTTGTTTTTGATTACGTACAAATATTATCCAATATAGATTGGACTTTGAATTAATATTCGATTTATATGTTTTTTTTTTTTAACACACTTGTATTGTTTTTTTTTTTTTGTAGTATATTCAGTATTGAATATAACACTATACTACACATGGACGTAAAACAACATTTATACCTACCATGTGTTTTGTAAGTAGGTACAGAATAATTCGAAATATTTTTAATTGTATAGTATTAATTATTGGTTCTATAAGCTTACAGTTACAACAGTCAACAATAATATACAATTTAGATAGTTGATATTTTTTTCATAATTTCAAATTATCTATGAATTTAATATTCATACTAAATCCTAAGATAACAATAAATTTATAATTGTAATTATGGTATATTATAACTGTTTACTTGAAATTTTAATTAATCTTAATATTATATTTAACATTTTTGTATTTTTTTTTTGTTTTTACAAGTCAGTTCTTACGTCATTTCTCATTACCATATATTTGTGATAAGAATACAATTCCAGTCATACGTCATAATATTACCTATGTGGCGCGTTGCGTACGCTCTCTGAGTGTACGCCCCGGCAGGCGTTGCTAGCTCCCGGATGGGTGACCACCCGGCATTTTTAGCAACAAAATCCTTGTCACATGTACAAAAACGTGTTCCAAACGAACCATACCCCCCTACAAATGACTGATGGCTATTATAGTTGTCGGGTTTTAGATCAATGAAAAAAAAAATGTTCCCACATTTTATTTTAATAACTCTTCCCTAGACTTTTTTTAATACGAAATATTAATTGTAAGGAAAGATTATCTTAAAACATTTTTACCAAAATATTATATCATATAAATAGTATTATATCTATTCAATAAACATTTTTATAATAAAATATAAGTAAGTATTATATAAATATTATAGTGTATAAATCTATGGCAATGGTCAATGACTCAGAACAGTTATGTCCACACTTTCAGAAAGTTGTAGTTTACTGCATGTATAGGTTTAAAAATAAGAATACAACTAATATTAAAGTAGTATTTATATAGATAAACTACATTATATTATGAAAACGAAACATTTGAACCCAAGAGTTTTCATTTGTCTTTGGGACAAGTATAGAAATCCCTGAAGTATTCCTGTATGATATATATGTATAAATACACGTACCTACATATCACATTGGGATTTGCTAACCTCTTTCCTTCTGAACATTTAGTTATCTTTTTTAGACCTCTGCTTTAGGTGGATAATCCACCGTTTTACAATCACCGGAAAACAAAAGCTTTCTCTCTCTCTCTCTTTCATCATTTATACTCAGTTTCCTCGCTAGGTCCCTAAGGTCTTTTCCTAGGTAACCGAATTCGTTTTCCATACAGCTCGGGAGCTACTGGTATTAACGGCCTTTAAAGTGCGCCAGTGTCCCATGGCTTATTTCATTAGTGTATTTACCTTGTTTTCTCCTGTCTCTCCCCCTCCCCATCTCTCATTTTCCGCGTGTAACCTCTTCCGCCGACGAACAAAACGTAGTGCCACGTTGGTAGGGTTCGGCAATCGGATTATCGTGTTCTTCTCGTTTTGTCTTCCGCGCGTCACTTGACAGTCGACCTATCTTATCTGTTTACTCTCCCTTGCACTTTCTAACGAAAAATAGGGTAATTATAAACGTTGACGTAGGTTCTCGGGTTGGATTACTAGCACTTAAAACATTTGCAGAAACTCGTCAAGAAAACTTGACAAAATGTAATAAACTTAACCAGTATAATTCCTGGTTGGTACATATTATTGTTGTATTTATCTTTGCTCTTATCACGTCATTTGCGCGATATATTCATAAGATCAAAACTTTTAAAATTATAAATGAGAAGTTCAACATTTGAATGCAAAAGTTCATTGAAAGTAAAAAAATATGGTTAATAGTTGATAAATGATTCGTTTTTATTCTTGGATTGGAATACTTTAATTCAATTTAATAGTTCATAAAACTAAATAGGTGCTATCAAATCTAATCAAAACTTTTCGTTGAAAATATTTCAATATTTTACACATTGTAGAAGTATAATGTACAAACAAATGTTATCATACCTACTATTTGTTCCTATACTAGAAAATTGTATATTCAAAACAGTTTTTGTATGAATGTTGAAATACTTCAAATTTTCAATTTTGATATTCTGCTGTTTAATATTATGTTAACCTAAAAGTTTCAAACAAAAAACTTTATAATGTATAGAGCATACAATATATTGAATTTATGTACAAACCGAGGTTTTTTAATATTAAGGTAATTTAAAAAATGAATGATAATTAATTAAAATTAATAAAACTACAAACATCAAATTTGAAAGATCTATTTAGAGTATAGAGTATGCTTTTACTGGTCTAAATGGAAAAAACCTACTTAACTTGATGAGATTATCTTTTGTATTAGGACTGAGTATTATTCTAAGTACCTATTATTATTATTTTGTTTTGCCTTTACTGAACTATAAGATTAAATTTATCTAAATGTACTTTGGAAAAGGATTTGATTATTTTCAAGTCTGTTATTTCAGAAGGGAAATAACAACTTACTAATAAATATTAAATATCTTAGGTTTTTGGGTAATTTTAAGTTTTCTATTTTTGTACAATATTAGGCTCTCTTGAGATCTTTATGTTTCACTTGTGGGTAATTTGTGTCTATTACATATTATTCTATTATATATATATATATATATATATATTTATTTATTTATTTTTCTTTAATAAAATAATATGCTTTTCAAAATTGTTGGTTATCTACATGTTTATTTAAAGTTATTCAGATATTTAAGAGACGGTATACTTATTAACTACACCTATGTGCATTTATTATTATGAACCAGTATCTTAAACTATATAATTTTGAAAAACATATTTAATAAGTAAAATAAACAAACGCTTAAAAACAACTTTCTAGAAAAATCTGCGCCTAGTCGGTTACTCCCATTGTCTCCCCTCAAATATTGTCATGGGTATCTTAGTATGTTTTAAAACAAATGCGCTCACGTATTATGGAAACCTATAAAATTAATATATTTTACTGAATGTTTTTTTTAAGTTCTTATCGACTTGAAATTAATTTGTTTTTTAATAGAAGTCATGACAAAATAATTATGCACTGCTACTAGTGACTCTGGTAAATGGTAAACATTAAAATGTCTAAACGTTTAATTAAATTAGTTTTATCATTTTGCACCTGTCTCGTACCAAAAAGGCTTTGCTCGTACGATCCTTAATCCCCTTGGAGCAAACCCGGTGGCGCGTGACGTTATCATCAGGTCATTATTTTGGTAGCATTAAAATTTACGTCGCCACCGAAAACACCTGATACGATGTAAAAACCTACCTAGATTTAAAAAATATAATAATTGTTCATGCAATTAAAAATGAAAAAATAATAATCCTTAGAATGTTTTATTTTGGTATAGTAGTTATTATAAATTAGAAAAAATAGTAAATACCTATAAACTAATAATGTGTCATTATTTCAGTATTTGCTCTAGTATCTAACAATACAACTAGAGTGTTTATTATAAATGCATTTTTGCTACTAGATTATCATAATGTTGTGAAACAGTTCTAAATAGAAATATTTTATTTTACAGTTTTTCTCTTTACTGCGTTATAAAAAAATTCATTTAAGAGCGTAATACACTGAATTAATAGTTCGATTTGCATCTAGCCTAAAATTTCGTCGAAAAATCATTGTTACCGAATATTAAATAATAATTATTATGTAATTATGAAATGTTGGGTGAATGTAGCATTCAAAATCAAATCGTTTTTTACCGATACAGGTAGCATGTAGCAGAATATAAATAGTCAAATGATTGCATTGTTATTGGGTTTTGAGTTAAATCAAACGGAATATAATAATATGACAAAATGATATGTTTTGCACTTGGCAGGTAGGTAATTTACTTGGACCTTCTGAGTAATTAACATTTGCGGCATGTATAAAGTCCAATATTGACCGTTTGTATATTTCCTATCACTTTTTGTAACTCCCATGTAATATGCGCAATAATTATTAATAGGTAACAATATGATAATAATGATACATTGATATTTAAATGATTATTTTAATACCTTGCCGGTATAACGGTATGATATTGAGTATATATTATGAGCCTGGATAATATTTATTAGTGTATTGGATAAATGTCATTTATTTTAACATATAAAATAGCGAAAATATTTATAAATTTTTTTGTTAACAGACGTATATTATTATTATTTTTAAATCCTCAACTACCTAATCGTTAACCAGTTGAGAAAAGTTTTTCATTACCTATAATATTACAATAATACATTAAAAAGAGTTTTATGTTGTCTTTTTTGACTTTGAATTAAGTAAAAAACTCCAAATTACTCCGATTTAGAGGTTTCGTGCTTTGTGTACCTACGCTATTTTATTTTTAATATTTTAATAATAATTTAAATTTGATTGTCATGTTGTGTAATAGATAAACGATAAAAAAGGGACGGCTCTCTGTGGGTTTTTAATTAATTCTCAGAATTTAGAATATTTTTAGAAAACTATTGTATGGAGCAGTAAGTGCTCTGGTAGTGTAGCTGTTCTATTTTCACTAAACTGTCTTTCATTTTAAAATTCGATTATAGTATACAATTACAAACACTATGAATAAATTAAGAAAATTGTCGAGTGAATACGTAGTTAGAGTAACTTATTGTTAGCGCTTGACTCGACATAGTTTTGGAAATGCAATGACTTATCACTTTGAAATTAATATAATAATATTATATAACTCATTAATACCCCACTGACTTCTTTTTTTTGTTATTAATGATTCCTTCAATTAATTTTGCAATATCAAGTAACTCATGTATTTTTTTAAATTTATATACCTAACTTAGTACTAAACTATTACCAAAAAGTAACACATTATATCTAATTAAAGTGTATATTTAGAGCCACATTCAAATTGTATGTTTGAAGATTTAAGTCAGTAAGTCACCCATCCTCTGCACTAGGTGCTATTAATATGTAACCAAAACAAAAAAAAAAACAAAAATGTCAAAATAATCCAAAAACTAAATTTTATAGTTTATTATACAATACAATTTTATAATATCATAAAATATTAAGCAATCATTAAATTGTTTTTAATTGTTTCGTATATTTTCGTAATTTGGAATTATCCAAAACTCCATTTTGAAACGTTAATTACCCGTGTGTTGTGGCCCCCGAAACGAAACAAAAAATTCGTGTATGCGGCCAAAGCAATAGAAAGCATAGTATACAGCTGATTTACGTTATAATATTTAGGCAGATTTTACTTGTTGAACAACGCATACTTAGGTCTAATGTAATTCTAATGACCTAATAGCTTATTATTGAATGACATTTTTACGGCAATAGAAACCTTTTATTGAGTTTCCTTTGTCGAGGAGTATTCATCAATATGTGTCAGGTTGTACTACCGATATATGCCATAACAACATCAGTATGTATATTATATACATTGATTGATGGATTTAAATTTACATATATTGTTATAATAATATTATGGAAGACAACCAAGAGGTATGAATCTGCTGGTCCGCGTTAATGGACACATCGGTGATTTAATCCGAGCAGAAAGCCGTCAAAATACATACGACCCTCGATATGAATGATGTACATTTAATTGGTTGATGACAAAAACCCATTTAATTCCCAAAGTTTTCCCGGCGTGAGAGAATTATTTTAATAAACATTATGATATGATTTAATGTAGGTAGTAGTATTTCAAATAACTGTAACAAAAGTCCATGAGTGATATTATTGTGTTCAATCAAAATTTACAAACCCACCAAACATAAATAACGAAAACAGAATTGTGTTGTTATAGATGTTGTTAAATTTGATACCAAGATGACAACTATTACGAAATCGAACGATCAACTTGATTAATTAATTAGGTACAATATGAAATAAACGCAAAATAAATAAATAATCATTTCCAGTATTGTATATTGAAAAGCAGAATTTGATTTATATAAATTCAGAATATACATATAGTTCACTAAGTATACCCATCCCAATTAATCATTTAATTATCTATCTATTAAAATAGAAATTTCTGAATTTTTAAATATACCTTAAGAGTTTAAGACCACATTTTCAAATTGTGAAGAGATTTTATTGTACCTACTTAGTGAGTGCTCTGTGGTGATACAAATTACTGTTCTTCGAATGAGAACAATGAGTTTATGTTTTTAAAAATGTTGATATACCTAATTCAAAATTCGAAAGAATAGCTGTTTTTCAGTTACTAAAATTGTTTATAATAAGAATACAGTCCTTAAAAATGGTTGGACGGATATAAAATGTATTTAATACCTACTAAGTTTAAATAATTCACAAGCCACTCATTCTAATTTTTATTTTGGTACGTCAACATGTTCAGAAAAATAATAAATTTACATTAGAAGAGGAGGGTTCTAATTTCAAAAACATAACTTTGTATCTTCACAGAATACTCCAAGTATTACAACAATTATTTCAAGAATTTGAAAATTCTGTCTTCAAGTATATTAAAAATTCGAAATATCAGATTTTGAATAACTACATTATTGAAGATATAAGAGGTGGGCGTGCTTGACAAATCAAATTGTATATAATACGGTGCTAACAGAACTTTTCTTATCAGTTAAATATTTAATTTTAGTGTTGATTATTCTATAGATAACACATAAAAGTGTTAAGTCACGTGTTATTGTATATACATTTTACAAAAAAAAAAAAATATTATGTTAATCCATAAACCCTGTTAGTTGTGACAACGTTTAAAATAATGTCATTTTTTTATCCTTACTTGTCATACCGAGTTTGTCGTTTACCGCGAAACTGTTGATTTAATCAACTTGTGCCCTTGGCATATTTCATTATGCACTTTCTTCAGCTTTATCCATTATTATTATTAACTCGAGAAACCGAGTGGAGTAAAAAACATATATCCCCTCCCTCTTCCACCATAACTTTTGTTAGCAAGTTTTGCATTGAATAGCACACGAATGAATATCACAAAAATAAAAGTTACAACTGCATTTATAAAAAATGAACTAATAAAGATACAATTTTTTACAACGGGTACACTTCGGTTCACTTTTCGTCGAAATTGATGACGAAAGTCTTAAGTCGGTCTTGATCAATTTTTTTCTTACATATTTCAGCACGGGCATTGCCCTTTCGAAAATAGTAAGTTTACCTGCAGGAGTATTGCATTTTAATAATTTGTATTTGTCCTTTAACAGTATTTGAAAGTACTTTGAATACCTAGTATAAAACACAGTCCACCCGCATGATTGCATGACCGTACCTATATTATAATGATGGGACAATTTGTAACTTATATTCACACCATCAATCTTCTACACTGATTTTTTTTATATTTTAAGAATTCAATTTTCCAACACATTAAATCTAGGGAATTTTTCCATAATAGAATTTTAACACGTAGGTATGGACCAATCAATAGCGAATTAAAATTAAAACTGATAAATCTGCTTAAGTCAAAAGTACACTTTAAATTAAATAGATTTGCACTATAATGTTCTCGGCTAAATATAAAATTAGCATAAATATTATGAAAAACACATTTATCCCTGTCAGAATCAAAATTGAATATTTATATACATTATTATTATTGTTTGACACATCTGTGGACCCGTAGTAGTCTGAGACGTCCATCTAGACGGTTTACAATTTTAACACATTTTTTCTTTGATTTGTATTTTGTAATATTTTTTAGCAAATACTGTGTGCTTAATTCAGGCAGTAATCAAGGTACCCAAGTATTTAGCTGAATATTTTTTGTCGGATTTTTGTGATCCAGTAACACTACGGTTTCACTTTACTACTTTCACGGTTTTACGTTAAGTATAATAAATTAACGTGCACTGACTTTATCACTGTAATATGGTTCTTATTCATATTTTTTTCAATAGTTGTACCTAAATAAAAAAAAAAAACGAATTCTGGCCACCATAACAGAAATAAGGAATAATTGTTAAGTCGTTTGTTTTGTACATGTTTTTTTTATAATACCATTTGTGTATATTAAACCCTCAGATGCATTTTTAACACCATAAAAAACCACCAAAGGCCCATAGTATCGGCATGGTGAAAATAAATGCCATAAAAAACCACAGAATTCGTTCTTATTGCCATTACAAAGTGCTTACATAAACCGAAAGAGAAAATCTGATTATTATCATTGAAAAAAGTGACTTTCGAAAACTGTCAAAACAGAGATAAAATAATTTTTCTTACGACCATTTACATTTTCGTTTTGTTTATAACTTTTAAGCAGTGCAACAAATCAATAATTCAGCTGTTCAATTTTTGGTTGTGGTACCTATTTAAATGTGGGTATCTACTATTTATATACATTTCCTGTAAATTAATTTAGTGATATTAATATAATATTGAGTTTTAGAGCTATGATTAAATTGTTATTTATGGCTTATTTAATTATGTAGGTACACAGTGAATAATAATGTTAGTTGTTGTTAGTTTTTAAGCAAAGACTATTTTATACTATGATTTGACATTTATATATTTTGTCATAACCTGGTCCAACGTTATGTTTTTTAGACTTTATTAAATTAAATTAATATTATACATATACTAAATGCTACATCAGTTTATTGAAATAGTTTTTTTTTTATGAACTACCCACGATAAAAAGTCAAAATCCTTAAAAATATATTATTATACTTTTAGTTATCACACAATATGTTGTCTAAAAACTCCGTCAGCCTGTCGCCATAAATTCAAACTCTTACTATAGCAACCTTATTTTATTATAAGTTATTCACAATCGAAACAAATGGTTTTTTGTTTTTAATAAGACCGATTTTGGAGAATTTGTTTAGCATACTGCACACGAAAATTGAGTTTGATGCCAGTGACTGAAAATTCTTTAGAAGTTAAGAGTCACATTAAAATTATTATTTAAGCCTTACCGATAAAATATAATATGCGAGGACTGCAATCGACATTCTATGCAATATAATATATTGTTTATGTGTACCTATATTTTACGCTTGGAAATTATTAATATCATTAAATAAATTGACATGAATCATGATTAAAATTGGAGCACATGAATATAAATAAGTAATACAATTTATAAAGAAATGTAATGCGAAAATAATATAGGTATATATTCACAATATGTTGTATACAAAAATTAATGGATTATTAAAAGTATTGGGAATATTTTAGGATAATTTATTATTGTATTATTACGATTAGTATTTGTAAATGTATTCCTTAGAAAATAATATTCTGTTATTATTATTATTATTAGTTAAGTATAATAATTTAATATATTATAATTATAATTATTTGTTTAATTCACTTTAGCGTAATATAATATTATGCTGTTATTGACTATTGTATTAGTGATTCATATCAATATTTTGTGTTAGACAGTTATAATACACTAAACCAACGTGACAGATGTGTCAAATTTAGTATGTTTGTGTGTTAAAGCTTACTCGATAACAAAGCGCTCCGTAAAGAGACAACATTAGTTAAGCACTTAGTGTCAGGCTTAAAGAGCATCGGGATGAATGGTAGTATTGAATTAAGCTGGACGGGACGACGGATGGTGTATGGGGTTATGAGCGCAGGGCTTTTGAAATTAAAAGCAAAGTTTCGCAAGACACATTCGGTAAGACAGTTTGCACACGACCGGAATGTAAGCTCTAAATGGGAAATATGTGTATTTCAGATTCATGACGTAGGTATATAGGTACAGAAGACTAATTCTGAATGACGGGAATCTAATGTGTCGTGTGCACTGTATCAATGCGCCAAATTACGCCTATTTAATGGAATAATAATATTTTGTACAGTGTGTGATATTAATTTAATATATGTATATATACCTTCCTTCAGTAAACGGAATACTGCAGCACATATACCATTGCACCAGCTTGCTATTGGATTATAATATGGCAGATATTTTTGTTATAAATATAGGTAAAAATTATTAGATGTTCATACGAATAGTTTTAAAATAAAAACAAATTGAAATCGACAAAGTTATTTATATTCTTGGGTACCGGAGTAGGTGGGTTAAGATGGTCGATGGTGTTTTCTGATTTTTCCCCTAATTGTATACTCTTCCTATATATAGTGGTTAAGTTTTGAACCCATCGATCAGGAATCATTTGTGTCCCGATTCGAATTGAACACAACACCGAGGCATACCAAACAAAAAAGATAACAAAACATTGCCCAGAGGGTCTGCAGTCACTCGTCATTCGTCTATAATACAAGAACTTCGTATCGTTAAAAACGCGAAACGGTCGAAAATTGCCTGTTATATCTTGTTTAAATTCATTATGTGGAACAAATACTGATACTAATCTATCCTTTGAAAACATGTTTCAATCATCAAGTATTGTTTATTTTATTTTTATATTTTATAGTAGGATGTACTTAGCCTATAGACTATAATAATATGTATTATAACGGATACAATGTATAGACACTATAATTTTGAATAGGTATTTTATAATAATATAAATTAATAGGTATAGGCTGCTGTAATAAAAGAACTAAATACTTATAATCAATGACCAACATTTTTATTATTTAACTTGTCTGTCTATATTGCTTATGATTGTTCAGCTTACAGGGTATATATACATTTTGTTTATATTTGAATAATAATATTAATGGATTACGATATTTTATCACATTTGTATGTCATAATGGATAGTTAATTCCTTAGTATTTTGTATGGGTAGGTAATAGGTATAATGTATATTTAATATTTTGTATTATAATAATTAAGAATATTATATTATACACTTAATATTTAAGTTCAAGACCATTTTGTAATCACGAATGATTTACATTGAGGTAATATAATCATAATTTATAAAGGCTATTATAATTAATATATTAATGTATTTTGTACAAAGAATTTTAATTTTTCTTTTATCGCTTTGATACACTATTTCATTTTCTTTGCCGAAATATTCCATTGAAATTAACATTAATGGACGGATAATTATTTTTATATGGCTTGGTGAGGCCTGGTCGTACGCTCAATACGCGGAAACGCTCTGAACGTACTTCGCAGCCATCATTGCTAGGACTCGGATGGGTGACCAATCGGGTTTTTAGCAACACATACAAATACATGTTTCAAATTAACATTTCCCCCCTACAAACATGGCCATAGTTGCCGGGATTTAGATCAATAAAAAAAATATATTTTTATGTCTACACGTAGTTAATCGTTTTTTTCATATCTGCATTATTATAATAGCTGCAAGTAGGTGTTATAAGTGTTTAAAATGAAATATGTATCTATAATTTGCATTTATTTTCAATGGAATCCTATAATAAACGATTGAAAATATTGTGATAATGTAACGGAAAGCATACAATTCGTACACGGTGTTAAGAAATATTTAAATTAAATTTTATCATAACTGTATGACTGTACATATATTATTTATATTTTATTTTTCATTTATTGACTATACATTTGTGTTCTGTGTACTTCATTAAACATTGAAATTTTCGTACGACTACACAATTTGTGTACCATCATATTCATGATATTGCAGACGTTTTAAACTGAAAAAAATAAAAAATTGTATGGACATTTTTTATTCATATAGCCTGTATTCATTCGGTATTATTCGAATGGGGAATTGATACTGCATACACGAACACCTGAAGGGAACAACTCGCCTACTTTTTTATTATTATTTTTTTTATGTGTAGGATTGAGAATATAATAACATTGTCCCTTTGGTTACACAGAGAACAGAATTCTTCGCCCGTAAATTATTTATAAAAGGAAAAAGTTTTAATATTTCCTCATTCAAGTGTTTCCTCTATCCCCCTCTCCTGGCTCTATAAAACGTTATTTCTTCGTTGCCCGTCTTATTCATATCCAAAAACCACATGTATACATTCCATATTCTCGGAAACGTTTCACCCAAGGTTCATTTTTTATTAGACATTTTATACATCTCTACTATATTTTCCGTTTGTGTTTTCACATACCTGTTGTGTTTACGCATGGTCGGTGTCTCTGCAGGATTGCGATAAAAACACGTTATTTATGGTTGAAAAAAATTAATAATACTCATTTTATGCAAAATAATAATAATAATAATAATAATAATAATAGTAGTAATATGATGTACATCACTACGTGTGTCATGTGTAACGAGATCATAAATAACAAATAAATGATTATACGATTTAAAGTTATAAAACTAAAATATTATATGTATATTCTGTAGTCATATATGCCATTATTGCTGTTTAATAATATATAAATAGAAGATATACATATATTGTAGAAAAGTTTTCAGCAAAAAATGAGAATAAAATATAGTTTCCTTAAATATCGAGACAAGAAGCTTTGTTTTTATTATAAATTATTGTGTAATAATTCAAATCTGGTGCCTTATTAAAAAATCAACCTATCTATTGTTGTTATAGACTTACAACTACTATATAAAATATAAAATAAAATAATAATAACATTAATCATAATCTATAATATGACCACATGTAATTATTGGAAATTATGATTGCAGCTCAATATGAATTGTGTATCGGTTGTGTGCTTATGTATTATTTAACTACTCTAAAGCGTATAGGTATAAATGTGTAAAATTATATATTTTTGAAGATAACAAACCATAGGTAATCTATAGCCTAGATATACTTCAAACATACCACTTATAATTATGTATCCATTTATCTATTTATTTTTATTGTAATTTTCTTATCATATTACTATGTATATACTATTATTAATGACTAATATTTTTGTTAAAAAATACTAATGTCTTAATGTTCTAATGCCAATAACCTTTGTTGTTACGGCTTAAATAAAAAAAAAAAAACCATAGGTAAACATGTTTCACATTTTACCTACTTATATATTTGATTATTACAGTAATTCGAATTAGAATGTTTCTCAAATCTCTATACTAGCTATAAATTAGTTGTGTGTACTTTAAAAAAATTAATATTTTTTAAACTTATTTTACTGTCGTTTAAAAGCCAACAACTATGAGAATATATAATATTTTTGATATTTATAGTATAAGAACGAAATGTTTAAACAAATCTTAAATTGGGTACTTTGGGATAGGAATTTTGTTCAAACTTTATTATCTTAAAATACTATATTTTTAGTTTACGAAGTATGTTATTATATGGTGGGCACATAATATTATGCGAGATAATCATTCATGGTTCATGAAATAAAATAACATATTATAGGATTCTCATAATTATTTTAAACCACGAATGAGATTTTTTCAAACTAACTTATTCCAAGCAAATGTCTTATATGAAAACTATACATGGAATCTTTAGATTTATTTTTATTATGTGGTTGGAAAATCTAGATAATCCAGATGTAACCAAATTTCTAGGAAACACGCTCATTCGGTTTCGATCAGCTTTTGTTTTTAAAAGATTAGTCTTAAAAAAATAAAGCCTAGTGGTTTAAGCAGCTTTTGAATTCTTGACGACTAGTGCGTCTGTTGCGTGAAAATTAGTTTTTGTTGGCCGAATGTGATTTTTTTCCGCCACCACTGAGACCGAAACCATTAACGGCTTAGTGAGAGATTTCCAAGTAGGATAGCGACGTCCGAAGAACGGGGGTTTATTTCATTAGTTCGCCTGATGTCCCATAAGTTTTTATGACCCTTTAATGGACTCGTTTTTCCATTAAAATTGTGGCAATATTTGTGTACTGTATTCAATACAATTTTGTAATTTTATCAAAGCTTACATTTTAACACACTGGCAGTGTTATATGAATTTTAAGTAAGGACTGTATTAAAAAAAAAATATATATATAAATTATGTCACAAAGGTCTCTCTTTATCCTTTTTTAGTTTATTTTATGTGCTGAAGTCAATCATATATATTGATGTTCATTCTTAAGATATTAGCACTTATACCAGGGAAAATATTATGTAATATAAATACGTGTGAACATTTGAGTACTCGGTATATAAATAAATACTTAAGCTTATATATGTGGAAGAAATATTTTTTAATGTTTCAGGGATTACATTTATCCAATATAAATTATTTTATTAAGAAGATTAGTTTTTTGATTATCATATTGTGTTAATACAATTAATTAAAGAGTTTTAGCCTGATTATAAATTTTTTTATAGACCTACTTATATTATAGTATAGGTATTTTTAGTATATTCAATAAATGTATTTTCGAGTATTACATATCATTAATGTTTCACTTGAACAATAAAA
Organism: Myzus persicae; assembly: GCF_001856785.1. Classification (NCBI taxonomy): domain Eukaryota; kingdom Metazoa; phylum Arthropoda; class Insecta; order Hemiptera; family Aphididae; genus Myzus; species Myzus persicae. The sequence goes on from NW_019103968.1 coordinate 51,920, forward strand.
TATAATATAATACTATGTATTTGTGTTGTACTAATCTTAAATTAATATAAATATATTTGCTCTGGGAAGCAATTTAATATAATTAAATCAAAATCAAATTAGAGCACACACGTTTAATGAGTAAAAATATTTTTCATAACTGTTGGAAATACTCGTAAATTACTGTTAGCTGGAGAATTAATTAAAAATGAAAATGAAAACTAATTAAAGTTTAACTCGCAAACGATCTTAATTTTTACGAATTGCAGTTACAAAACGGTGTCAGATTCTATAATATATTCACATTTCATTGAATTTGGAATTTATTAGCATCATAATTTGTGTAGAATAACTAATTAACTCCGTTATTGAAAATATTATTGAAGTAATGTTTATAAATGAGGCACACAAAGTTATATTTTTCATGTGGAAAATGATATTATGCTAATATAATGTATAAGCAGATTATGTTATGAGATTTACCAAAAAGTAAAATTAATAAATAGTGGAATAAATTAATTTAGGATTTAACTTTTTAATTTTCAATTGATTATTTATACTATCTGATATCTGAATAAATGAAGGTGCATTATTTTCTACTATTTCTTATTGTATCCAAGCAGCGCTAATACATAGGCATAAGTTATACTACGATGATCTGCTGATTTTATATTAAAACCTATTATATTTAAATATGTCCATTTATTTTACTTTCATAGTTTACAATATTACATTCTGCAATAGATATTAACATCCTTATTTACACTTCGTATCGGTAGGTACTGTGCCCTTTCAGCATTTCACTGTGGCATTATTACATTTCTAAACGTTTCTTTGAAGTGGAAACCGTTTTTTGTTTAACTATTAACAAATCCATATATTTCAGTCTGATTAATACATCTCAGTGGAAAATAATATGGTATATATATATATACTATAAAGTATTATATATAGTGTGTTTTGTATTTCAAAAGTGACGGAGACGGTGGCTGAACGAACGCATTGAAAAGAATAAGTCGCCGCCCTCTCGGTTGGACAAATTAGATTGTGGTCCGTATATGTACTACTCACCACTATAGCAGTCATGCATCCAGAAAGGCGTGAAAATGGCCAACTTTCTTAGATGTTTCCGGGGTAAAAATAGAAAGTTTAACGGTCGTAGCCCGGGGGAGAAAAGTACAAGGAAAGTATGACAACCACCACCACCACCACCACCTGCACCACCACCACTACCTCCACCGATGCCAGCGTATACGGCAAGCCTGAGTGAGTGGGTGAGTGAGTGTGTGAGAGAGACACAGTGAGGAGAGGGGAAAGAAAGTGACGGCGTGAGGGGTGTGGAGGGAGGGTCATGTGCGAAAAAGGGCGGTGAATTTTCGTCACGTGCTATTTCGCTTCCAAAGTCCCGGGATATGATGGCAACTTGCAAATAAAAACTTGTGCAAAAGCTGAAAACCTATTTCGCCTTTAAACGCCGTTTAAACGGGGTTGCCACCAGAATCACTTACCGCACGGAAAGGCGGTTTTTAAAAAGCATACATATTTGACTTTTAACGGGTGCCTAGTGCTTTTTCCTGTTTCGATGATGCCGTACTCGACAGTCACGTACGACTTTTTTAAATTCTACATTCGTCGTGCAGACTCATTAAAATCAATCACACGCTTATAAGGTACCTATAGCTACATATTACCCATTGGAACCAAACAATTTTGAACATTCGGCCAAGCATGTACAAATCTAATTTATTTTTTACTATTCCGTTTCTACAATACAACATTTAAATAGCGGTGAATCTTGTCGTTAAGTTAAATTCATCAGGTCTTGACTACTATCATATGGTGTTGTTTTGTGTAAAATGATAAAATATGTTAATGTTTGTGAATTAGTCAAAATGCCACATAAATTGCCTACTTGGAAAATGGAAGGGCACTTAGTACGCCGGTGCAATGGAATTTATGAAAATAGAAAAGGGTTATAGGAATATTAAATTTGATAGCACATTTCCATCAACGTTATTCAAAAACGATTCTAATGTAAATTGTTTTTGATACATTTTATGTGTTTTAGTTCTCATTTTAAAATACTCACAAATCAAAAATATATTTCTAGAGTAAATAATTATAATAACAATTGTAGTGTAATTGTTTGCCGGTTTATTTTTACATTTTTAATGTGGCATTTCATTTAAACCGAAAACAATTTCACCCAATGGCCTATGTTGCCGCGGGTTTTCCCTAAAAAAAAAAACCTAAAAAAAATATTAATAACTATTTTACATAATGGAATGCGTATTAAATGTTTTTATATGAAACTAAATTATAATATTTTCATTGATATTATTATACATTAAAATATGCTGTTGAAGATTTAGAATTGTTTTGCTTAAATTTTAATATTTAATTACATTGAAATATTTCAGAGGTCTTCTTTGAAACGAAATAAATCTTTTATAATGCTTATATTAAATGCTAATAGTATTATAAATTAGTAAATATTAATGTATTACATACAATCTAACATAAATGGTATTAAATTGTCTTAATTAATTATAAATCCATTCATTTGTAATATTTGTATATCGTTATCTTTGAGTATAATATAGATAATGTTAGTGTTGTGTATTATATTGAAATATTTATATTTATTTTTATAAAACGCACCATAACAATATACAAAATATAATAAGATAACATATTATAATACATCTAATTATTATCAGTTCTAGCAAAAAAGTTATTTTTCTTTGATGTATTTTATCGTTTCTACTTCTTAACTACCTTTGAAGTTGTGGAAAATTAAAAAATATGATAAGTCGAAAACCACGTTTGCTATTCAACATAATAATCATAATAATAATTATTATTTTTATTATTACTATTATCATCATCATCGAGATTCTAAGAAACGAAGTCACGCAACTGTAATAATTTTCGTCAGAAATAAAAAAAAGAAGATTCATTATTGTTATGGTAATACGAAGAGCAAAAAAATTGTTTTACAGTGACAACAAAGGCACGGCATTGCGTCCCTAGGTCCGGATTAACTTGGCGTATCCCGATAAATTTTAGCGTGCCACAGTGTATTCTTAATGTGTTGCATGTGCGAATAAAACCAGAATGGAAGAGACGTTTTCGGTGTTGCTTTTAGTGTTGTTTTTGTAGCGTGTTTAGTGGAAGAGGGAGGAGTAGACACCAATAATATATATATATACATACAATATACCTATGTATTTATATGTATATATATATATATATATATGTATATAAATATTATATAAATATATATTACAGTGATACTAATAAAAAAAAAAAAAACTACGAAAATTAATATTTACAATTTATATTCGGATCACGTTTTTGTCCCCCTCGGCAAAAACGTCCGAAAACAATATATTACACAAGTCCGTACGGTACATTATGCATTCCGGAAGTTTTGTACGCTAATAATTCTGAAAAAGGAAACCTTTCGCCTTCTCCGACTTGAGAGCAGTGAAATAATATCAATCGTGTATACACGTGCAGATATCGAAGATTCGGGGACTTGTAACTTTTGCGTTGCAAATATTTGTATTTGTATTTAATCAATCAAAATAAACAGGGGAGAACACGGCCGGTATACATAACGTTGAACAGACTTACAACTTAAAAGTGAACAGTTCATATCGTTTTATAAATACTTAAATTCAAATTGACTCGGACATATTCCGTTATTTGTGTTTTGCTTAAAGAAATACCCATAATGAAATGTTAATTTATTTCAAATTTATACTTACAGTTTGCACAGTGGAAAGCGATTATTTTATACTCTTGTTTGACGGTTGATATTGAAAGAAGTTGAGCTAGTGAACATTGACATTTAAATAAATTATCCAACTTCATCTGTTGCTATGTGATAATAAAATTGAATAAATGAATTAAATTACAATTTTTGTTTAAAATTCCCCGTCAAAGGTTTATTGGTGTGATGCAATTTATTTTGATTCACGTTTAAGTCGTAAATTTACTCAGTGTATTAAAAAAAAAAAACTGTAGTTTTAATGAATATCGGCATAAGCCACTTGTTATGTTTAGCTATTTGGTTTTATTATTTTTTCATTTCGCAAATAATAGATGGCATTTTGTTTTATTGAATACTCTGCGAGGCTTGAGCTATAAAAAAATCTACCTATCTTAATAAGTAAACTTTAAATTGGAAAAAAAGGGAATTGATTATTTATCAGCAACAACTCACAAATAAATGAATAATGAGGTCCTACATAAATGTTTTATCAGTTCAAAGTAGTAGTTGTTATTTGAAGCAATTTTATCGTGTAACAGTTTTATATTTTGTTGTATGAACTGCATCAGACATTTAATCATAATAAGTAATTTATCAAATAATACCTAACATTAATTTTATATTGCCATTCATAATACGTGAATCCATTTAAATAATTTTCTTTACTCTTGATAATTTTGAAATATATGAGTATTCTAATATCAACAAAATATTTTCAAAATTTGTCATTACTCATCAATTTATTTTTTTTTATTAGAATTATTGTAATACATTCATCACATACGTAATGGAAAATTGGTCTTTATGTAAAGTTTGAGACAAATATTTCTTTTTTTTTTCAGTTTGATTCAATTTTAACATTTTGCTCAAACGATATGGCCATCTATGCCACATTGAAAATTTAGACTATCGCCATGTATGCATAATGTAGGTATATTAATGCACTGCGAGCTTTTAAATAAATAATACATTTGTATGCTCGGGAAATGAAAAAATCCGTAAATAATATTTTATATACCTATGGATTGAATCGAATTTCCCGATATTTCATTAATACAAAAAAAAAAAAAATACTTTAATAAGAAATAAGTTTAAAAATAAAGGAAATAAAAAATGCGATGCGATAGGGTGGTATATGGTGAAGGTTTCCGAGCCCGATTTTTATGGGGAGGGTGAGTCAGGTTAATTGCAATGTCATGTCACTGGATTATTATATCTCACTGGGCCGCTTGTATCATCTATACATTATATATATATGTATATACACTGCAGCTTGTCTGTCTTCCCCTTTCGTCAAGTCAGCCTATCATCCGTTCATTAAAGCTCTATGCAATCATATTATACCATAGACAGAGTTGCGCAGTTAATATATTATTATTTATTTTTATCAGGGCTTGAAATCGGAATAAAAATTTTCGATTTTAATTTCAATTTTGAACTTATAAATATTTGTTATTTTCTGATTTAAATTTAAATTAGTAAATAGGTATAATGATATTGTTATTGTAGCACTACATCGTTTTAATTGTTTTATGATTTGTAATTAGATTTTTAAATTTTTTTTTAAATTAATTAAACATAGGTATATATATTTTATGTTACTCCGAATTTAATTTTGATTTCTAATTACAAAATAATATTTGTTATCTTCCACGCGTTTCATCATATTCGTCGTTTTTGAGGCTGTGTAACAAAGTGTGAGTATTATAATAGATATATAAGGTACTTATTATCCATCAATATAAACAATATTATAGATCCATCGGCTATTGTTGAATTTGAATTTTATTTTTAAATCGATCTGTGTATAAAAATATTATTATAAATTATTGATTACAATTTTTTCGATTTCAACATAAACCTTGATTATCATTTCAACATTGATATTATAATTTTTTCTTTTCGTTATTTCAAGCCCCGAATTTATAATAATATTATGCACTATTATATTCTACTCGCGCGCGTTATGATTTATAATACCAAAATAATAATAACAATGATGTTATATTTTTTGCTCATGTAATCTATCGGTACAAGACGCCCATCGGGATTCGGCCATTTCTGTCCACATTGATCTCTCGTCGTTTCGAAACGATTATCGCTAACTGCTATTGTAATATAACATTACAATAATTACACGCAATATACAACACGCCTGTCAGCGGACGGTGTTGTCCGTTATACGCGAGTAAGTTTCGGGCCATAAAACTATCGTGGCGTTAATTTATTGTCGATTGAAATCTCCATTTTCGAGTGTTATACTGCTGCTGTGTTAAGCGTATGTACATTAATATTAATAATTAATTTATATTGTGTATTGTGTGCAGCATGCGTGTAACATATTATTATTGTTGACGGCGTCATAAACGAATCTCGCATCGACGGCCGTCGCCAATAATATTATATTATATTATTATAATATTATACACAATAACGTCATAATATTATTATTATTATAGATCGGCAGCCGTTTTATGCGTCCTGTGGTAGTGAGTGCGTTTAATGTTTTGTCGAGTTTTATGACAGTTGTATTGTACGTCGTATTACTCGTATATACATATCATACACTTTTGTGTACACGGCGTCGGTATAGATATTTTATATCCGCCAAGCAATTTCCATCGTATCGAAAGCGATCGCGCGTGTTGAATGTCAACGCGTGACGTATATATTCCTGAAATTTAGTGGCGGCGGCGGTCCACAGCTTTTCCTTCAGCGGGACGGCCATCGAAACGATGTGCCGGCTGTTCCAAATCAATGATGTCCAACGATTTACGTATAACGCTCATAATTCTATATTATATGTACACTGTACAGGATGATTCATCAAGCACACACGAGTATTTTTTTTCTACTACCTATTCGAGTTTTGATTCTTAGAATTCCGGATTATAATTTATAGCTAGGTATAGAAGACCATACTTTCAAACACTTGGATTTTATAAACAACTCAAAGAGTGGTCCTGTAGCGATACAATTTTTTTCTTACTTCAAAATGTCATAAAAAATCTTAAGCATTTGAAAATATGGTATACATCAATATCAAGTTAATCAAAATTTGAATAAATCATAAGGGTGGTGGTAAGTGTACTTAGTAAATCACCCTGTACGTACTTAATATAGTTAAGGTAAAAAATGAATAAAGTTTAGACGAATATGTTCAACTTCGACACATATGAATCTTAGACCAATCAACGACTATTGAGCATAATGATATTATGTAAGTACTCACTTAATCCCAAACTGGAATAATATTGGTCAAATACTTTAGGAACTCATGTAAACAGAAATATGTTAATAATGCGATATGATTTATCATACATCTATATAAACACTGAGTATTTCAGTTATTTCAGTCATGTGATCAAAATTCAATAGTGTTACCTATTTACAAAAACACCTGTAATTACAAGCAATATGACCATAACCACGGTAACTGCACTTTAAAAACGATTGTCTATTACAAACATTAGTATTATAAATTCGAAAGAGGATTGTTATTGATATTTTTATGTAATCCATCAATTCAGAGTGTATTACTTTGTGCGACAATAATACATTTAGAAATTCTCTTCGAATCAAAATTAACTTTTGATATAACATTTATTAAATTATAATAAATCCTCGTCGGAATTTCACTTGGTGATTGGAATGAATTTGAAAAATTTAATTTGCTCTGAAAAAAGTATATTATATTTCATTCGTTCGTTGACAATATTATGATACAGTGTTGTTTAGGCTCCCGAATTCCTTAATTATTGAATGAATCCAACACATAACTATTTTAAACGTCTACATTTAATTGCTACATTTTGTTGTATTTGATATTATAATAATGAATTATTAAATTATTAATTGTTTCCGAATGTGTTCAAACATTATTATTTACTGTTTGTATATGAAGTATACTAATTATTTATAGTTTCTATTAAATTGCTAAAAATAATATTGTTTCCCTTCCCGGTAATTGAAGTTATTTCGTCCACAAATAAATCAATTTTATATTATGATAGGTATTAAATTTAGGATTACAATAGTCATTACAAAACAGCGGCGTATGTACAACGCGACGGTTTATTCATTCACCAACGGCACGTGACTAGGTGGCGGGACAATTACAATATTTACACTATGACGTTCAACTATAAATACTATAACTATACATCGCTATATGTGCATATTATATACGTATGTCATCCGTGGTCTCCCTCTTCGTCACTGCTGTTCAAGCAAATGGATGTTGTGATACTGACTGAGACCCAGCAACATCAGAGTGTGTACCCATTCGGTTTTTGACTATTATACTGCTGCACAGTGTACATGTACATCGAACAAATACGAGCTGTTTTCCGACGAACAGAGATAGAGAGATAAATGCAAATTGAAGGATAGGGAGAGTCGTTTAATTATTAGTATACCTAATACCTATGTAGTCAGCGGCGTCAGCCGAAACTATGTTTATCATCATCGTGACTATTGTGGTCGTGCCACCTCCATTGTATCCTTTATCCAATTACGTACCTGTTTGTTTGGATTAGGATATTTGGAAATTGTAAGTGTTTGTGCTTTAGATAATATGAATACAATCGCAATCAGTATTAATCCATCAGCATTTTATAGTTTGTAAAAAATGTCAGAGTACCTACTCCTTATAATATAATGCATAACATTATAGACATATAATAGACGATTAGTCTAAACTCTAAGGCATCTGTCATTGCCTTTAATCATCAAACCTATTCTTTTTAGTATAGAAAATGCCTAACATTTACCACTGAATCTATTCGTTCAAATTTTAATTTAGATACCTCCGTACAATTTTAAAAACACCACATTAGGTCTAAAAATACACAGTTAAAAAGCGGTTCTTATAAAAAAAAGTTTGTACACTCCTCAAATGACAGCCATACGAATGTAAGAATTTGAAAATGTTATGTCTTTAACAGTGTTTCTATACATTTTCGAACTCTAATAATTAAAATTGGCACATACGCGTGACTATAGTATGAAAAAAGGGTGAACGTGCTCTGTGAATCTCCCAGTTACTCGTATCACGATCAATATACACCGTCGATACAATGACCAAATGGCAAATAGATAACGATAACACTAGTCACCGAATATATTATTATTATCATAGGTATCATTTTTAAAAACAAATGGTCGAGTCCGATATTATTATTATAATTTCTACGTTGCAGCGGCGGTAGTGGCTAATTGGGTGTACACCGGGAGTTCCGCATTGCAGGAAAAACGGTGCAGTATGTGTGTGTGTGTGTGTGTGTGTGTGTCGAGACACCGGTTGCTGTGCGGTCGTTGTTTTAAGATTCGGAGGATTGCAGCCGAGAGGGAAAGGGGTGAATAAGACGCGCAAGACGAAAAAAACATCGGTTATGCACCGAGTATTTGGTTTCAAACACCCAGTGTATTGGCGCAGGGGTAGGGGGAGGGGGTGAGCGATAGAGTGGCTGGTACCGAATTCGAGCGTGCGCATAAAATCTCTCTCTGGTCCGGGCGCTTGGCTGTGTGTAGTACCGTATACGTATATCATAAGCACATACGTAGGGATAGAGAGTGTGAGAGAGAGAGAGTCACGTGTCGGCGCATAATTTATAATTTCACCTCCACCTCCGCCACCGTCTCTGCCAGCCAGCTAGTGCGTGTCTTCTGCCTCATATATGTATATGCGTAGAAAATATATGTGTAATACGGTAGTGTGTGTGTGTATTGATTTAAAATCAGCCTATATAAAGCGTTCGTATACGTACATTATAATATGGGAGTGTGTGGACGGGTTTTAAACGCGGCTGTGTGCGAAAATCCGATCAAAACGGACGGTCGAAAAATAATGGAAAAAAATAATATTAATAAAAAAACACCACGTACACGCGTTCATATAAATGCAAAACATTTAAACATAACGTATATAATAATAATATAATATATCCCATCGCGTGGCAGGGGACGACCGAATTTTTTTCCCGAAGTCCGGCACCGACCATATTATAATAATATCTGCAGCGTTCAATCCATTTATTATGGTATACGTTTCGTTTTGTTTTTTTGCGCTTTCCGTTCTTTTTTTTCCAATAAAACGCGAAATCTCTAGTACAGTTCACATAATCCAATAAGCACGTATTATAATGTACCTTTGGAAATGTTCTTGGAACGTTCGGAGCTATTTTTACATTAATTTTTATCGGACTCGTTTCGTTGAAAAATAATATTCATAAACACGAAGTCCCGTAAAAATATAATCGTTTACGTCAATCTTATTGTTATTGTCGCGTAGCTGTATAAATTATTGAAATAATTAGGACGCCGTTGGTTGATTCTTAAATGGCGTGCTCGTGATTTTAATTGTTTTAGTTATTGCATTTCATAGTATTCAGTTTCAACGAGCCATATCTGCAAGTCCCGGAGTAATGAAGCCGTTATTTTATGTATATTTCGTATGCAAAACATTATTTTTAGAACCCTGATAAAATTGTATAATACTATTATGATACACGTGAGTGTAAATTATTATTCATAGACGAGAACTGCGTGTACACTGTACAACAACAATATTACGAGCGGCGTGCAAACATCTCGCAGCGATATAGGCCGTCTTGACTACACAATATAAACCTCTATACATCTATACATCGTAACTGTATTACCCTGCACTACTATACATTGAGTCACTCAGTCACTGGAAAGCATTCTCCACGTTTCTATGCTAAGTGTGCAATACATTCTTGTCTATTAGTATAAGGTCCTATGATATTAATAAATCACAATCACAGATCAATAATTATATATGTTATATTGATCTATGATCTCATATAAATGTATAATATATATCATAACATTCATAACTATATAAACCATAGATATTATACAATAGATAGGTCCTTAGATCATATACACTGGATAGAGCTGTAGCGTATATCACGCGTAGTCCGTGTTTGAAGCAGACCTGTCATGCCCGAAGTACTTATTGCGCATGCGTGAGAAATGACATAGATTGCGCGGGACGGGGAAATAGATCGCGCGGGACGGGGAAGGAACAATAATGTGTTATAGTGATAAGGATGACAAGGTACTGAATGCATAGATCATATACATTGCTCATGCGCAGTGATGACTTCGGGCACGAACAGCTATGCTTCAAGATTTTAAATCATAGCTCTATCCAGTGTATATGATCTAAGGATAGGTCACTTGTAATTATCACAGAACATGGAAATAATGCCTTATCACAAATATATTTATGTATAGCACGAAGTATATCATAGTTCGTGATGTATAGTTATCTATAATCTATTTATGTTATGATAAGACCTTAGGAATGAGAGGCAATGATAATGAAAATAGTCTTTTGCTCTTCCCTCTATATTATACATTGTTAATAAAGTCATTACCTATTCATTCTTTAATATCTATTAAATAAACTGTCTACCGTCAGAATAACTTATTTTCCATATCACTGAGCAGGTGCCTCAGACTTGGAATAAACGGTAATTAATTGGAATATTTAGCATAGAAGAGAAGCAGCAGTCAAACAGCTGATCATGGTTACATTATTCTGATGTTGTAAACGTTTATTTGAATAAACATATTAATATTCTAAAGTATTCCTTTTAAGGTTATTTAGTCATGGTAGGTAAATTACATTAAAATGTTAATCAACACACTTATAAAGTTATAAATAGAGAATCTAATAGGTATTTATTATTTCCCATATTAAGACCCGAGAATAGATGACAATTTTTTTGTTTTTTTCATTGTAATATTTTTTTTTCTACTAAATTTTATCTATTATTGGTGAAATTGTTTTTTTTCGTTTGTTGTCGTGCAGCACCCAGATATTATTATTACAACATGAAACTGCAATCGTGCTCACTGTGTAAGTGTAATATAGTAAAATGTATCTCAATAGTACCTATAATATTATTATGGAATACGTTGCCAAAAGGAAATATTAAATCAACAAGAATTGTATTGTTTAGTCTGTGAACATACATTTTGTTAATCTTGAACTTAATGCGACACAAATTGACTTTTATTAAAATATCATAGTATTAAGCATATACAATTTTATCGTTGACGCGTCTAATGAGATTAAAATTAATTTAACATTCTAATATAAAATAAATATATTTTAAATAGAACGTGGATGGTTCTCAAAATTGAGATAGTTTGAAATCTTGGCATTCATACTTTGTAGGTAATGTATAATACATTGTAGTCCCTATTTCCCTAATATACATCCAGACAATGGTCCGCGTTCGAATTTGTTAATTGAATTGAAATATTAAACATTTCAAATAAGAAAATATGTATTTACGTACTACCAACTAGTTTTTATTATAAATGGTACTATGTAACAGGAGTATGCAAAATATATATTTAAGGTTATTGTTATATTTTCTATTCAAGTTATCGTACCTAGTCCTAGACCGGTTATCATTAATTTATTATATTTTTACAAAACTATGAAGTATAATGTATGCACTAAACAATTGGTAAATATGCTCTAAAAGTATTAAAAGATATACAATTATGCAGAGTAAAATAAAAAAAGTTAACAGATATGTGAAAATGGCTTGAAAGAGAATAATCAAATAATATGTCAGTATGCATAAAATATTAAAATATTGTATGAAAAAATATAAACTAAAAATAAAAAAATAGATGAGATTTATAAGAAACAAAACGATGTTTTGAAAGAATCTATGCGAAGTAAACATTCTATTTTTGAATATCATAAATATTCAAACATTATATAGTAATAAAGTTCCATAAAATTAAGTCGTCATTGTTTTTTCTCAAGTATATGTAATTTAAAAAAGAAATTAAATTACATGTATATGTATTATTTTACATACACTAACATTTAAATGTACAAATTACAATTTTGTGTTCAGAATGATTAAATAATAATGGAATATAATTTGTAATTCAATTATTTTAAATTTAATACGAAATTCATCGATGTTAAATTCTCATCCCTTGTTAAAATGTAAGTGTATTTGTATAATAATACAGTAAGTAATCTGGTAATGCAAAATTAAATGACTAATTCTTTAAAATATTTTTTTTCATTTGTATAGCCATTTAATTTTAGTATTTATTTTATGAATGACAATGACTAACGGAAATGACCTTAGGCTATATAGTTTTGGTTATTTCACCAACTATCATTAATTAATTTGACTAGATATCACATTTTTTACTAACTTCGAGCAAGCAGGTACAGCAATTGACGAGCCTTTTATTTGTTAAAAACTTTTAGGCCTCTGGCATAATCATATTTAGTTTTTCTCATATTATTATTCATTATCCATGTGACATAATAATATAATAAATTACTTTTTGTTTTTTATGTATACGACCTCTATCAATCATAGGACATGACAATTTGGTATCAATATAAAATAATAATAATAATAATATAAATGAACAAATAAAATTATTCTCCATAAAATATAATAATTGACTGTCGTTTATTAAGAAATTACGATTATATAGAGGGATGTATAATGAAAGAGGGTGTACTTGTACGGTTATTTTGCTCATAATATAATTTATATATATACACAATATGTATAGTATCCCGGGAAAAGGCCTGGGGAAATGAAAGTAGAGTGTGTTTGGGACGTCGGAGCCCACGAGAGGAACAATTGTTTTTATTATGATTTGGGAACTATATACGTCCTTTTCATGCCCAACACGGCGCTGGTTTTGGGAGCTAATTTCTCTAGAGTTTATATTTTAGCATATTACACCCAAAAGAGCCAAACTTAAAATAACCGCCAACTGACCGAAGAATACTAATGGTTCTGCTTTATCGAATTCAAAACGTTAAAAATCAAACTGACTGTGCGGCGTACACGCGAACTGAAATTATTTCGAAGCAGTCTGTCGTGTGTGTAGCTGATTAATTGCGAAAGTTTACTATGGGATGGAAGACATTGTTGAAGTATAGTTTTACTGGAATGTCAACCATATTTAGACTTATGTGATTTTGAATATATTCCTCCCGAACACTATCTCTCGTGAAGTATTAGTGTCGTAAAAACACAATTCTCATTTAAATGATTTATTGTTCTGGTCGGAAACTAGACCTGATTACACTTGATATTAATTTTAGTTTGTTGTTTGCATTGTATCTATTTCACCAATATCGTCGATTTACTCTGTATATATCTTTGTTGTTGTGTCTTTGAACTATTAGTCGATGTATACATTATATTATTATTACTATTTTTTTTTTTTTTTTGATAATTTATATTTATTTTATCGGTAGAGACTAGAGAGTAAGTATATTATTCATCATAGCAAATCGTATTATAATATTTAGCCGTCATAAATGTTCTATTAAAAGCACATGTTCGACACTAAATATAATTTATATTTATGTATACAATTGTTCTTTTGATATTAATACGATTTACGATTGTTATTATTTTTTTTTTTTAACGTTAATTATATTGTTCTGAGTTAATATAATATTCAGCCCTATTATATGGTTATACTTAAGCAATTATATTATACCTATACAGATATACTTATGTAATTATATTTAAATATTTGATAAAATATGATGACAATATAGAAATAATAATGGCCATAAAGTCTTTCAAAAATGTATTTTATTGCAACACAACAATACTGTTAGAGTTGAAGCAAGAAATATTTTGTCGCACGTGCATTTTCATACAGCGGTGAAACTTTCAAATGCTTTACGATCATGGTATGCGTGCGAATGATAGAGAGGGAGTTTACAGTTTTAATAACAAAGGTCTCAAAGTTATATTTCATGCAATTAAAACTGAGTTGATTCTCAATAAACTTTCGTTTATAACTAAACACTCGCGTTCATTAACGAAAATTACTGAACGTCTTTATCAAGTAATAGCGTTTAAATGAAAAACCATATATCTGAAGGAATATTCGCAGAAGCTATTGAGTATTCAACAGGTATTGTATGGCATTGTAAACACGATCTGAAAAACAAACTTAATTTAAATCAAATGAACAAATGAGTGATAATTACATCTATATTCAGTGCATTGAGGCATGAGTACATTTATATGCTCATTTTGTTTAACATCAAACATGATATTACTATATGTTATTTTTCAATTCTTATTTAAATTATATTTAGTATGATATACGTATATTATGTAATTTTTTTTAGGTAAATCTATAGTTAAATGTAACGATCAGTGACAAATTTATTTTATATATTATTGATACATATGGTTAACAATATTCTTTCATTCTTAGTAATGTATGATTTTTGTTCTGTTTCTTTTTTATAGATATGTTTGAAAATCATCGGGTTGTATTGGTTCATTGGGTATAGAAATACGTTGCAATTAAAACTATAACTGAAGCGACGTGAAATGGTACTCAGGTGATGGACAAACACCTCGCTATGATTCCATTTGCACTCTCCAGCAAGTCGGTCTATTATTGGCTGTGCTGTTTTCTCACAGTCACCATAGTACGACCATCACACACAAGTAAGTCGTTAGTTTTTAATAATAATATAATATAAAGCATATTTCTGTTAACGTATCCATTTGGTATGAAATCTTTAAGCTTCTGTTTGAATTTTAAAATAATAAGTTTATTATAATATTATTCTTATTTGTTTATTTTTAATCTACGGTTAGGTTTCTTATTTCGCTTACTACTGTTGTTGAATTTTGAGTTTCTGTATAATGCTATACGCCATTATAAAACAAGTGTTTTAAAATTTAAAAAAAAACTTAAAATATGTACATTGTACATAACATTATAATGGAGTAATATATAAGCAACAAACAAATAAAACAGTTGTTAAAAAAAAGAAAAAAAGTACTTTCTTAATATTTATCATTAACATTTTTCTTAATTAATATTATATTTCATCCTTAATGGAGAAGAAAGGATCTTGGTAATTAAAAGTAGCTTTTAACGTTTTAACGTTCGGTGGTTAAAAAGATATACGTATAAATTGTTTTTAAGGCCGGAAACACTCGGCGGGAGAGACGAGCAACGTCATTTGTGTCAGGAGGATGTCCGTTACAAAGACATTATATTATAAATAACGGGATTTAATTTCGCCCCGCCCATCATACCTTTCATTATGCTAATGTTCTAACGGCTCACGGAGATTATGAAAATATATCTCGAGCAGGAGGTATAAAACCGCAAGCAACGATTCCCGAATTATATTGACACGGCTGTCTGTATAGGCAAACAGAGTACACGAGTTCACAGCTACGGCTTTTTATCGTGCTTCACAATATTATAAATGCAATAAAAAACTGTTTGTTTCAGTCTTCAATTGAACTTAAATAGCCTATTTATGTTTGATTACTCTGCCTAACCTAATAATTCTGTTCTTTTCTTATCATAATAATTTTCGTTATTTTTGAACATTTGAACATTCTTATCCTGATGAGAATTAGGAATATTCTCCATCTAAATTAGTTTAATACAAATCACATTTATTTTAAATTCAAGCAGGGACAATACGCGTTAACGATAGTGATAAGAATAATATTCAAAATTCAGAAAATATTTTAGGGTTTTTTCTTTGCATATAATTAGAAAACCCGATTTTCAGGGTGACAAAACATATAATAGAAGTACTTCTTGTATAACGTTATATTCCTAGTTACTATATTATAATATAAAGACTTCGTTTTCATTCTATTGATTTGCCATTTATTCTAAAATAGTCTTACTGCATGATATTTATGTACTAATCCATAGTAAAGTCTAAACAATATTACTTTCCGAAAGCATAATTCAGTAAAAATAACTAATAAGTATGTTATTAAATGATAAATAAATATATGTTTTAATTGTTTAAAAAGTGGTAAATAATTGTTATAATGATATATTCCACTAGATGGAAATGTTAAATCTGTATAGTGTATTTTTAATTTAAAAATATTAATTTCAGCATTTTAAAATTTATGTAAAGAGCTGATTATGGTGTAAAATTTGTGATATATATTTTACTTTAAAATATGAATTTGTTTATTTTTTAATTAATGAACATTTCTATTTCCTAAGGCTAGATTAAGATAAGATTAAAAACTAATAAATTGTTTGAAATTAAGTTTGAATATTTATGAATTCAATTTTCTAAAATTAAAAATAAGATTATCATTATCATAATATGTTTTTATATAAGCTCCAATTTTTTTTTTTTAGAAGAAGAAGAAACTAATAATGAATTCATGACAATATAAACTGTTCATTTGATGATTTACTTTTTTTACAATATCGGAATTTTACAATACTAACAAACCTAAATTGGAATCTACGACTTATTTCAAATCAATAGACATGCTATATGAAGCTTTTAGAGCACTTTTAGTACCTTAAAAAGAGGTTTCTGAAATAAAACATTATTGCTTAACCAATAGCTTTCTGGTTTCACTGAGAGTTTAATATATTGTCTTCATTTCATTGAACAACCCTATATAAAAGACATTCTAATAAATATAATAGAAAAACTTTTACTCACTTTGGATTAAAAAAATAATAGTTATCATGTTATTTTCACAATATGGGTTAATTTTATTTAATAATTATAATAAAATATGTAACTTGTTCAGAAATAAATATAATTGCAATGTACAATTAGACCCCTAAATGAAAAAAAAACTTATCAAGAGTGTGTTAAAATTGATAGTGGGATCGAATAGATAAATTAAAAATAACTGCCATTGATTCAATTTCAATAGGATATAAAAATGATGTTGAGAGTTCAAACGTTTAAACTCAAATGGGCCAACGTGTTCTGGGGCTATTACATTTTTCTACTATCACAAAAATGACTACAAACTCGATTGTTCGCTTTATCGGAAAATCATTTTAACTATTTTTTTATAGCCTGTAAGGACTTTTATTCTTTCAAGCCGTAAAAGCACAACTCTTTTTTTTATTTTTAAGAAAAAGAAACCGTTTAGTTTAGTTAACGGTATCTTTTTGATCGGAGACCAGTCGCGTGGAAAACTGTTTTTCTTACTATTTTTATTTTATTCGTTCTTTTTCAATACCCCGATTCTTTATTTCCGTTTCTTTTTGGATTTACCCTTCATTCTTTATTTCACCCCAAGAGAAGACACAGCTGGGCCCTGGAGACGAGTCCACACGAGGGGTTGCTGAAACAACAGGCACGACCGCACGTAAGTTTATCGATCGGTCAAAGTTCAACCGTGTCTCTGCACGACCTTTGGTAGTCAATCACTGAATTTCACTAGGTGAATATATACTGTAGTGGAAAAAAAGACAAATATCAAGATTGATTATTCAATTTAAAAACGCAATGTTTATTGAAATATTTTGCGACGAATGGCAAAGTACAGTAGTACATTTTCTATTGTTATGTCCGCGAGTTCTTGTTTTGTTTTTTTTAAACTCGATTGATAAAAACTTATAGTCTCAGGGACCGTTATCTTCGCAGAGGGGGGTAGGTTAGGAAATACGATTACCACGGTCCTTATACGGCGTTGCGTTCCGCTGAAACGGAAGCTCCTTGAGCGTGAAATAAACTGGTACTTCCTTAACGGTCAAAGTAACAATATCTACTTCCTCTCAGCGCCAACACTGAAACTTTCACTACAACCGTAAAGTTTTCTTTTGACCTGACATGGCCACAAGTATGTTGAAATTCGAGTCCATTCACTTTCCTTAAGTCTCCTAAAGCAGACAAAACATTATAACCCGGGATAAACTTAAGAAACAACAACAAAGACATAATTTTCTGATCATCGAAGATTATTCCTGTAGTAGCTAATCTTATCGACTTTCATGTCATTCAAATAGTATGTTTGATGATTAAAATAAAGTATTCTGATTAAATTAATACACTCTGGTGTAGTTTGTTATTCAAGTTGTGGAGAGTTATTTCAGATAATATATTTTTGATAAGCACAATTAAAATAAATAATTCTTTTAATACAAAAAGTACATTTTTAAATAGTATAAATAAATAATTTTAAAATCGTTTTAAAATTAGTTATAGTGTATCGTTTAAAATATAGTATTTATGATACATTTTTATATTTTCGAAAAGTATTTAATACTCAGTTACTATAAAATTATATCGACAATACTAAAATAATAATAACATTTTGTCGTAATAATATAGATACCAGAAAAAGTCTAGATTTGCCCGACAACCTCTTCGAAGCCCTCTCTCCAACCTATGACAACACCAATAAAATAATTACATTTTTAAAACAAATTGATATGTACAACCTAATTTAAGGACCTATTATAGTATTTATGTACAAATTAAGTTAAGGAACTGTTGTTTTACCTAATTATGTAACCATATAATTCCATGTTTTGTTGCATGCTTATAACCCTAGGAGTTGAAGCTGTACTATGAATTAAAAAAAAAAAAAATAATAATAACGTTTATAATTTATTTATATAGATTTAAAAATAATTGGGAACAATTAAAACTTAACAGGTATCTATAAGTTTTATCCAAATAAAATTAAAAATAAAGTTTAAATTTAAATCCTATAACTATAACAGTGTCAATAATTGAAAAAAATCGATTCCAACAATACTATACAAATATTATTAATTTATAATTCAACAAAATAAAATAATTTGTACATCGATCGATACAATTATTTTGACAGAAATACACGATCAATATCAAGGTACTTACTCTTTTTATAAAAAAAAAAATTTTTTATTATTTTGTATTATATTGTTGACTACCGTGGTAGTCGTTGACAGTTTCTTAAACTTTACAATACATTGCCTGTTCATCTGACGTCCAGACGATATCGAATTTATATTATTAATTCCATTTAGTTTTTATATAGAATTCCGGACGAAAATATCTCTTATTTTTCATTTTCATAAAAGCAATTGTACAAGACAATAGTACAGAAATTCATTATAACGGTATTCGAGTGTATATATTTTATCCATATAGTCCGTTGGGAGAGGAATATGAAAAAAGAAAAATCCAAAAGTAACCGCCGGTCCCTTTTTAAATATTAAATACACTTCACATCCGAACCATCGTTTCTCTGAGCATTCATATTTAATAATATAAAAAATTTCTTCTTTCTGAAGCGTCAGTGTACAAGTTTTATGACCGGTGAATTCAGTTTGACAGGTTATGAAAGTGGTGGGGCACGAGTTGATGGCAGTGAAGTGAAGGGAGACCCGAGGGAAATTACGCGGGGGTCCAAATGAAAAATACCGGGAAATTCACTTAAAACAACCCAGAATATTTTATGATTATTATTAGTCTTGTTTTTTGCTCTGGTTGTTATTCTCTGGCCCAAAATAGCTTCTCCCTCGCCGTCAACGTCCATATTTTTTACGCTACTTTTACGACACAGTCCTTCCGATTAACTTTTTCCTTAACAATTTTATGACGTTTTCATCGAAAAAAATTTAACTGAATCATTTGTGGCCCCAATTTACTAAACGAATTTTTTTTAGTGTACATAAGTAAATAAAAAATAAAAATAAAATAACTATATTTAAAGCGTTTACCGTAATATTTTTTAAACATTGTAGGAAGAAAATATTAAAAAAAATGTTTTGTATTCTGAAAACGTATAATATATTCTACTGACCAAAATATGCTTCTAGAATACTAAAATTGTGTTTAAATAATCGAATTGTTGACAGTGAGAGGTACACTTGAAATAATTTTTATAATCCACTATAAATATGAAATGTACTTTTTAGTTTTTGCATTTAAATTTGTTTGATTCAAAATTACTTTTGATGGATTGG
Source organism: Myzus persicae (assembly GCF_001856785.1). Lineage (NCBI taxonomy): Eukaryota > Metazoa > Arthropoda > Insecta > Hemiptera > Aphididae > Myzus > Myzus persicae. Next base: position 72,450 of record NW_019103968.1, read on the forward strand.
TAGTTAAAATATGAAGTACTAAATAACAGTGGTTAATTTAATTCATTTTTCTCTATAGTATACATATATACAATACATATGCATCTAAATGAAAATAATAACAATACACTTTTTAACTGTTTGTCATATTTCTGTTTTTTTTTTTAGGCAAAATTACAACATTTGTAGCTAACTCATTAAAACGGCATAATATAAATATTTTGAGGCAGATGAACAAAAAATTACTTTTGTTTTTAATTAAAACATTAAGAATTAAAAAACTTATTTTTGCAATTCGAATACTCGTATAAATATTGGATTCATCAACATTTTCTCGGTATTTACTTTGATGTAATTCCCGGTAGACCGATGGTGAACTTTTTTTCCACCCTCGTTGTATCTGAAAAAGTAATTTAGATCAGACCTAGGATCCCGCTCGCACCGGGTTTTCATTCTTCTGTCCCAGCCTATCGATTACAAACTTCCCTACGCGGTCTGTCTTCGTAGTGCTTTAATTAAAGGTCTCGTGCTCTTCTCGCGTTACAGTGAAAAGTTTCGTCTTTAATTAACGCCGATAATTATACCGTCGTGGTGACAGTTTATCCGTGTACGCCCTTCCCCCTCTCTGCTACCACCGCCCCGATCATAATGTCTCCGCTATCGAAAAGCATAATATTTTCTTCCATCCAACCGGAAACTCATACGCATACGTCGTCGATCAGCTGATTAAATAAAATATCAGTCTCTTTGGTAGCCGGTGGCGCGTTCTCGGCTCGCAGGCACGATGACTGTGGCCGTGTCAATCGATCCGGATAATCCTCCTGAATAAGTGTAGTAGTGCTAGCTTTATACCCACTGCGAAAAATAATGGCAGAGTGTATATATGCTCACGCGGAAGAAAAATGTACACTACACTCGGGATTCTCGTGACAACTTGCGTATAAATGCACTAACCGGATGCTCCGGGGGATTTGGAAAATACATAAATCTCGACGCTACTATAATATCACTACACATTCGTTGTCCTCACGTGTCATAATATGAACTGAGAACGATCAGAACACGTCTTACTATGACTATCGGTCGCGATTGCCGAAACTCACGGGATTGGCGTACCTATCTGTACATATTGAAATATTATAGAATAAAGATAATATTAATATCCATAGGTGCAAATATCACAATTTTTTTTGTCTTTGATGAAATTTGGGGAGCCTAAGTTTTCCAAAGCTCTCTCCTCCTCCAATTGGCCCAAATTGATATCTTACGTGTATATCGATGATACGATTCATGTCGCGTAAAATCAATCAGCCGCAGTCATTGACATTTCGACATTATCGGTCATCGTACTCGACTGAACTGTCGAGTTGTTAGTGAAATCGCCTTTGAAGTCTGAGGGACTTGTTTTCGAATTTGAATTTGATGATAATGCCTGAGTATATCATCGTCCATACTGCGTCATTGTTTCAATTACCCACTGTGTGCAACATGTAGGCATGATACACGCTGTTTCATCAAAATGTTAATATTATTAATCTCCATTGTGCCGTGTAATGTTATGAAATTTTAGCCTTTTGTATTAGAGGTCTGTTAGCTGCCGGCAACTTCGGATATGTTTCCCGCAATTTAAATAGGCTCTTGTTATCCGAGTATGGGACCATAATGAACATGAACTTTACATCAAAAGGTGTCCTCTATCGTTAAGGGAAAAATGTGTACGTGTATATATATATATAAACAAAGAGATATTTTTATAATGATGTATATACAAATATATATATAAATATGATATATATTCATTATTATTAACGACCTTTTGAGCTTCGTGAAAATGAATTTCGTGACCAGAGGGAGCGTGGTAATTATATGTTTTTTTCGCTCTACTCGAGTGCTCTTGTTATACAACATGCTGGTGATAGAACACGTAATGCTGAAAATCCTGGTATTTATTCAGTTATCATTATTGCCACGACTTTGCCCGGTGGGACGGGTAAAAACAAATACCAGCACATACAACTGGCATTATACGGAATTTAATTTACTGCAGAATCGAGTTATAATATTATGATAATATAATGAATATCAAACAACATTAGAATTGCTTACCGAAACCCGCGTTATTTCTGCAGGAGTAGTAGGTATCTGCTGCACGTGTATCTTCTCGAACGCTTCAATATTATGCTCATTACTATTATTACCAACTGATATTATTATTATTATTGTGTACGCACATGAAGGTATATGGTAGGAATATCGGCTGCACTATATGAATGTCGTACACGTCATTATTCTGCTCGGCGAGCCGTATAATATTATTCTTCGTCCCCGCGCGTATAGAATGTCAGCCGCCGTGTGCGAGAGGGAAAATTATCGTGAAGCGAAACATTACAGGATTAAAGTCGCGCGAGGTGCACCAGCTCAGTTAAATTTGATTTATAGAAAAGGTTTCTGTCAAACGGGCCTCTTCACCGTTTCGAGCTTCTGGATCTTATTAAACGTGTAACGACCTCCGAGGCAATATATTAAGCAAATATTGTTTCGCCCGTGTAACCGCACCGAAGTTTAATAGGGTATTAAAAAATATCGAAAGCCAACACATGCCTGTGGCGGCACAAAGGGGTCGTGTGGAGTGGAAAAATTGAAAATTCAACCCCGAAAAACCCTGCACCCATGATACATATATACCTCTATATTATATTGGAGCGCCGGCCGTGGCGGTGGGTACGGCCCACCCGGCGGGTAGAAATTAATTTCTCTTGCCCTTCTGGGCCCGAAAGCACTTTCAAACAACAATAGTTATTCCAAGGAGAAACCCAACAGCAGAACAGAACTCTGTGTTTACAAAAGTACAATAGCTACGCAAAATATAAGCATAATATAAAACAACATCGCATCAAAAATGAAATAAATTAAATGTTAAGGTACTGTGTTTTGGAAATTGTTATTATTTATTTTTCCTTCCATTTGTCCTATTATTCGTATTTGATCTTTAAGTATAGTTTTTCTAAGTTTTTAAGCATTAAAAAAAATGTTTAATCAATCTATTTTATTTCAAATTTTAGACGATTTTACATTTAAAATATTGGTTTGATTTGTTAGTGTTTATTTCAATAAGACTAAGTGCATACTTAATTTATCAATTTACCGAGTAATAATGTGCATTTTTACTTACTACAACAAAATTATAATATTTTTATTTACTTTGATTTAAATTCAAATACACGACAGTCTGTTTCACTTGTCATCAACTCAGAATGATATTGTACATATTTTAAATTAAGTATCATTTCAAGTGTGTAAAATTATTTTCAGTTCCTACATTATATAATAATTATCTGGCATAAAACAATATTATACCAATTGTGGTACTAAAAAATATTTAATTTGAAATTTAATTTAATTGCGTAGTATAGTTTTATGCCAATTAGATATTTAGCTCAAGTTGAGGTTCACGGATTTAAATAAAAAGTTAACTTTACATAATATCATTAGGCCCTTTATCGATTATACTAATTGCAATTTATTAGCACTGAACTTTTTTTCTTTCGCTATAGTATTGACAAAACGATTTTTTTGTGCTAAATGAGAGGAATATTCTTCTCTTTGATTTTTATTCGCTATACATTCACTGATTAAATTTTCACTCTGTAATCAGTGCTACCCTGTATGGTGTTAATTTAATTAATTTGCCGTTGCGCATGGGTAATTTTTATAGGTATACACGTGTCACGTGTGTATGTGAAAATTACGTATTGAAACAGATTTAACATCACTCTGTCACGTTAGTGCAACTTAATGCGTTTTAAAACTTTTTGAATGATACAGGCAGTTTTGAAAGTATAAGAAAATACTAAATATATTACCGTTCAGTTCATAGTAATATTTAACTGTACTTATAAATATTTTGAAAAAGTATTCATTGTGGTTTCTACGAGAAATATATTTAATTATATTTCATGTATTACAATAAATTAGAACGTAACGAAACGCTTACAATTTCCATACGAAATATGGGCCGTAGTGGTATTTTGCAAATTATTATTACTATTCAACAGCTAAAAAATAAATATTTTAGTATTTATAATATTTTAATTAATAAAAATAAAATCAATACAATCAAAAACTTTTAACATTAAGCATTGGTCGTAACCGTAATTCTATGTAATATAATAATATAATGAATAATAATCAAGCTTATTATGGATCACGTTTTTTTCGATTGATTATTAATTATATCGCAATCGATTGTTGAGTCATTATACATTAGGTATGATAAGTTGGTTAATAATTATTTGTTATTGTCTTAAATTTATTTTAATTTTAAGTAAAGCTTCAAAATCATTGGTTATTAGTCTACAGTTGTACAACATAGAGAGAAAAAGAAGACAGTTTGATAACATTAAAATTAAATACATACAGATATTTACAATTCATTACTTAAATTTACGGTATGGAAGAACTTGTATATTTCTTCTGTGTTTTCTTCATGGAACACTGGTTGTTGAGAAGTTGGATTGGAGAAGATTTTCTGTGCTTCCGAGTAATTTTAACATTTGGTAACTATGTGATCGATAGAAAGGTTTTAATTGCATACGTCGCATACATTGGCAGGTTCTTTGGAGATAAAGAAGGAGTGCATGAGATGACTGTAGCCTATTCTGGGTGATGACTTCATTATCTTTTAGATTTGGGGTGATAGGACATTTTTCGATGGAAGGCGTACACTTAAAATGTATATTGGCCTTTTTTTTTAAAAATATGTGGTTGGGAAACGAAAGTAATTAAAAAATACGTTTATTATGTTCTTTTAACCCGTATATCATTTAATTGTTGTTTAAAGTTATTTCGTCTACCTCCATATAAATATGAAATATTTTGTAGAGGTTTTTTTTATTATGAAATTACGAACTTTAGGGAAAATCGGTTGTCCCATCTTACCTAATATGTACCTATGCATGTCCCCTCGTGTTACTCTAAAAATTATTACTATGATTATGAATGCATTTCTTGTTAGCCATTGTAATTTTTATCTGTCCGATTAAGATATCTTTCGTTGTCCTTGCAAGTATATCACTATTATTCAGTTCTATATATTGATCAGTAGTCTCGAAAGTAGAAACTTATATTGTCAGGTGATCCGTCCGTTAGTATTTATACGGGTAGAACCGGTTACAGTCGCATAATTGGGGTGGAACTGTTGAAAGATTTTTGAATACTTAAAAAAGATGAATAAAAAAATAATATCAATATACAGCGTTACATATACATTTTTGTAGGTATGATTATTTATTCTGATTGTCTATATATAATATTGTACATATTCTTAGAGTCCTTCGTGTAGGACATTCGAACGGCAATTGTTAGGTTAGGTACTATTTCGTAGAGTTAATTTTTAAAATAATAAATATTTACCACTTTTACTGCGATAGCGTTACAAGTACTTTTTATATAAGCTTTATAGTTGCTATTATAGGTAAGTTAGGGTAGAGAAGAAAATATTAAAATTATTTTCAAGGAGTGCTTGGAAGACGTTTTCGGGGTTAAACCTTCGTCCCACCGATTTCCACCGATATATATATATATATATATATACATATTGTACATGTATGTTGTCGGGCCGGAGGTCGAGATTACTTTTGTTGATTGTGTAAAGTTTTTATACGACTACGGGGCTTACGCGTTACACTTCCTTATACACACACACACACACACACACACACACACACACACACACACACACACACACACACACACACACACACACACACACACCCAAGTCTCCCGGGGGAACATCGCGACGCGGTCAGCTCGAGCTCATACATATTCATTAAAATTTGCCCGTCGAATTCGAGCAACGCGTCTACACCATCGTCGTCGAGTTTTGCATTCTCGAATTTTATTCTCCTGTGCTTTGTCGTCCCGGGCACGCGTGTAAAACTTCTGCGAGACCCGGTGGGACGTTCGCCAGTCTATGTCTATTGAATAAACTCCTCTAGCAACACTCTGCAGCAGCAGTAACAAGCATATGCTCGGGTCTACGATGCCGGGTATACACGCGTATACATGTGCATATATATATGTATAGATAATACGTGTTGATACGAGTGTTTGCGAAACAAGTTATGCTTTTGGAGCTCCCGGGGACGGCATTGCAGTGTACCGAATTTAATGGTCGGCGGGTTGTAAGTACCATCGCGCGGAGTTACTTGATTTCGGAAATTGGGTTAACGTATACAAAAGGGGCGCTCGCCGCTAAACCGCCACCCCCGTGCTCTCTCTATATATATTATATTATGTATATATATATATATATATGTAGGTGTGTATGTGCCCTACGTCTATTTGTCTATGCGAACGAAATTAAATTAATTTTAACCACTCCTCGTCTTGCAGGATAATAATTTATTTACTGCAAAAGCAGGGATAAATAATTTATGCACTGCGTCACTATAGAATCTAAAATAGATGTTTTCGCTAACGGTGTATCGTAAAAGTGCCTTCGTTATTGTACTTGAATGTGATGTGTCGTTTGAACGCTTAAGTCAAGTATTGAACATTAAAATATATTATGTAACTTTATGTCAAAAATGGTCTTATTTAATTAAGTACGTGTGTGTGTGAATATAGTTAGCCCCTCCTCGTCACAGGAATTACGCCATTACCGTTACATAAAGTTATACAAGCTAATTGTAAGTTATAGCTCTTTAGTTATAAGTAATTGTATGTTCGTTCCCGGAATTTGTAAGTTGACCGTACCCCAGGGACCGGCGGGGAGCTGTTAAAGTATGCTTTTGCAGTTTCCCTTTCTTTATCACAACAGCAAAATCGCTCCAAAGAAATTGTAAGTTAAAATTGTTGTAGCAACCTCTAAATTTTGAGAATGAAAACACAACTTATGTCAATTATTATTTTAACTTACAATTTGTTTGGAGTCATTTTGAAGATGGAGGGGTGAAGGGTAAAGTTCAGAGCATAAAACCTAATTCTTTCGATAAATTCAGTCAATTTACAAATTCACAGAATGGGCTTACGATTAAAGGACTTTATCTTATTACAGTTTATATGTTAGGTTTCGCCATGGCGTGGGGTAAGGGCAACGTAACAGCTGATGTTATTTGATTATATTTAAACATTTTGAAGCCATGCCAATAACGTTGATACAAGATAATATAGGTAATATGACATAAAATATACATTAAATTCATTTGTTTTATTCTTAAATCAGATATATGAAATGTGCATCAACAAGTACTTGTTCGATTATTTGACTATATCGATTTTTTTGTATTTTATGATAAGAATATATTTATTCTGATAAAAAACAATGCGTATAAATTGTATACATTGTTTTTTTTCATCATACTAATTTTGGCACATAATAAACGAATAATATTATTTTTATTAGATCGTAAAAGAATATAATAAATTAAGTAAGTCAGGGACTACGTGAATATTTTATAATCATAACAGCTCGAAGCATTTGCTTTTATAATTCATTTCATCTATTACAGTAGCAACTTATTGATGCTGTAAATTTATATCTACAAGTGCTATTAATATAGAAATTAGTCTTATCATTATATTTCATTTTATTTAATAATATGTACCTATGTGTATAATCCGATCAAATTTTTGACGTGCCCTAATAAGCGTATAATGATTAACCCGTAGCAATTTGAGCATTCAAAATATATCAAACATACTCAACAGGAAATCTCACGAAAGTGACGTCTATCGTGGTATGTTCTCTTTATAACAGCTGATGCCCCAGAGAAATGAGTAAGTGTTATACTCGCTTGTCACTTCTTTTGATGAATAACTTACGTCGTATTAATAAAATGTATTAATTAAGTGTAAGATGGTTGTTCGTTTCGTTGATTCTAATACCAATTTTTCTAAAATACAAAATAATCATTTTCCTCCCACTAAATTGCTGCTCATATTTCTGGATTATAAAATAGATTTATATATGATTTATTTTATGTCACTTCCAGGAATTTGTAGTAACGTGTGTTATATTCAATTAGGCTCAAACGCGTTTTATTTTTAACCAAATATTTAGGTAATACACTCGTTTTTCAACGTCATGATATTAATTTGTTTTGCAAAGATTAATCTTTTAACGTATGAATAAACCATGATATACTTGATTTGAAACTCATATGTTAATATAAAAAGTATCGAGTTAAATAAATAATTATTTAGGTTGGTTCAAGAAAAGCACAATAAATTTTGTTTGATACATCTTACCAGTTATGGTAATTTTGCTTTATTTGTTCTGAAAATGTTTTTTAAATAAATATAACTAATATTTACAATGCACGTATTTACTAGTATTTTATCTAACAAAATAATATTATAAACTTACTATTGATATTGTTCACGGTATTATTGATATTTTATACTTAAACAACTTTTGCATATTAGATTTTTGAATATTGTTTTATCAAGTTTTGTAGTCATTTATATTTTGGGGAACCTTATTTGAAATACTTTTCCAAACGTGGATGTATTTATTTGGTATAGTTATTACATTTCATTTCTATTTTTATATTTTGAAACCGTATCAGTGCAATAGGGTTGTTCAAAGAATTTGTATAGTTGTCGTAACTCAATTTCTCTCCGTGGATTTCCAAAACAAATGAAAAATAAAACAAATTTAAATTATGTATCCTTTTGAACTCCGAACACGCATGAAGTGCGATGAAATTCTGCAGTGTGGTTTTCGCCATTTTGGCACATCCGGTTATAATCGCCTAACTAACCGCAGCCCGCTGTAGTGAGAAAAGTGACCAAAAAAAAAAAAAATAGTTGAAATAGAGTCGGTTAGGTAGAATGTAAGGGAGGAAACGTTCGGTGAATACAAATCCATCGCCTTTTTGGCCGATGTTTTTTTTCCATAACTTTGAAATCATATCAATATACAGAACGTGGAAATATTCATCCGAGGGGTGGCACAGCATTACATTATTTCGCCGTCGGGTGAATATTAAGTTCACCGGTGGCGTATGTAGAACCGTTAAAATCGGTACTATCAGTGTTTGTTCCTATGGAAAGTTTTCTGCATTTACGTGTGACTGTTAGGGAAGATAAGAACCCCCACCTCTTTGTTTGTCCCTACCGACGTTTTGGAATAGCTTTTTGTTTCAAGGGGTACGATTAAAAGGTCAACGGTCTTAATGGTTCTTTTCGAAACGTTTCCCAGAAATTGGACTTGAAGGGACCGAGTTGAAACACACGCAAGGTTTGCCTAACATTATTCGTATATGTGTTACCCGAGGGAAGAATTACATTCGTTTCAAAAGTCACATACTACCATGTTTTTATAAACAATAAATCAAAAAAAATAATGGTAAACTTTTGTTCATTTTTTTTTTAATCCTTGACACTGATTATATCGTTGGCATTCTGAAATTGTTTTATTTTTCTAAAATATTATAAACTGTTACTGTTACTGTTTCTTATACCTAGTTTAAAAAATATTTTATATTTCAATCGACGTTTATATTGTAATATTAAATAACTTATATGTAAAATGTTTTCATAACCGATCATAAAATACCTAACAAAACATAAAATATGCACTATTTTACTTATACATTATACAGTTCATAATTTTGAATATTAGGGCCCCTAATTTAATCGTAGATCCATAAAAATACCCCACGTGTAGGAGCACGCACACACAAAAAAAAAAATGGAAACGAAAAGATAATTTTCAATGCTTTTGAAGTGGTAATAACATTCGTATATAAAAAGTTTCTGAGCTTCGTGAGCGAAAATATTTTTTAAACTTGTCTCCAAAAATACCTTAACCATTTTAAAACGAACTAAAGCATTGCATATTTTTCCCTTTTTGTATTTCCTATTTATAGAATAGTAATATAGTTACTTACAACTTAAAAGCGATTTGTGGTGTATTTATAAAAATAAAAATAATTTTCACCTATTTAACATACTATTAATTAAAAACAGTAGGTACTCTAAATAAAAGTTTTAATCAATATTGTATGTAAGTAATAAAACTAACAATACCAATATCTGATGTAGTTCAATATAAACTTTTTTTTTACTACCTAACGGAAAGAAGAAAAACAATCTAGATACTCATGTAAGTACCAAAATAAGTTATTAACATATCAAAATACCTTCATAACGTGAATCGTTTGATGGGAAATCGTCCATAATTGGTTGCTTCCTGCGTATAAGTTTCGACTATTTGGAGTTAATATTATCTAGGTATAGATGAGGGAATGCAATTTGCATTTATTTAGTCAAAGTAATAAACTTTACTTTAAAACCGTCTATAGTAGATAGGTAGGACAATTATCAATATAGATGAAATATTATAATATGTTTGAGTCTTTAGTAAAAACAACATTTTAATTAAATTTTGTTTTTAATTATCATTAATTAATATTGTATTATTATTGTTTAGAAGAATGTCGTTCACAGCTTGGTATGGAGTTCAGCAAAATTCCAGACCATAGGATCACAGCTAGCTCATCGTATGAAGTCAAGTCAGTGGGACCCCAGAATGCACGGTAAGTCAACGGAAATTTTTGATTTTGATGTAGGAAAAATTATTTGTTATTATTTAAAGAATATAGTTATTATTTGAAAAGTTTCCTGTAAGTAATTTGGTTGCGCAAATTTTTCCCGAAAACTTCCTGTATAAGACCGAATAAAAATAGGATCGAACAAAAAGAAAGTTTTTAAAATTAAACTGCTGCTTTATTATTACCTATCCTCTCGAAAACCATTGTATTTTAGGAATATCACAAAGTCGAGCTGTATACAGCTGCTGGTTTGAAAACTTTTAACTGCTTTCATACTAAGTCAAAAGCCTAATTCGGTCCATAAGATTCATTCAGTAAGTTTTCGTCATTAACATTTAGAATAATATCAGTTAGTGGTTATTTTCTCCAATAAAAGAAAAACTTCAGTCTTATAATGAATAAAACAAATATTGAAACGTTTATTTCCTTGACAGCCTGTGAAATAAAATATTTATTTCAAAGATAACATTGATCAATTGTTTTAATTTAAATATCAGTACAATTCCAGAAACTCATTGTTATATTTATGACTCATTAGTATTGTTGGTTTTTTTTTATTTTAAATTTTACCTACTGTTCAAATAAATAAAATTGACATTTCTGTTATTCGCATTTTTTTTCAATGGCCTATGTAATTTACGGCTGGAAAGAATAACTCCCTTTTCAATCATTTTTCTCGTAAATTATTTTCTATATACCTATACAAGTCTTGTTCGATGGATTCTTTTTCAATGAATATAAAATTGTTATTCACTCTGGAAATGACGTGCTCAGTAAATCTTTATTGTTTGTTTCTATTATTATCATGTTTACATCATATTGTTTGTCAGGTTTGTCTTTCATTTGAATTATCGGATAATATTTTTGTAAATTAAACACGTGTGCTCTGCGTGTTATTATATACATATCAGCGATCAATCTCCTTTTAAGTATTCAAGTGTACCTATTGTACTTGTACAGTGTTTAATTTTACGTGTGGCTTCGATTTTTCATGAAAAATTAATTTTATATTATTGAACATTATACGACATGTAATAACATAAACATAATCAAACGTCCAAATTATAATCGTACACAATTACATTTTTTAGCTAATAATTTACATAATATACGGTAGGAGAAGTCAAATATATTTTATTTATGCTTTATGAATGTTATAGTTCCATACCTATTGAACTTCGTCAAAGTAACTTAGTCTATACGTTATCAAGAATTATATAATATACTTGTATTATAAATAGTAAACAAAGATGATGAAAGGGAGGGGTGTTCATATATAAATTCAACCAAGTTTTTTACAATTTGTGTGTATAGATAATACATTTATTATGTGGGGAAAGCAATATCGGAGGAGATTAAACACCCAAAACCCTTTTGTCTACGTCACTGATTATAAATATTTATAATTAAGTGTAGCTAGCACAGGAACCAAGTGTTATAAATCGAAAATGAATGAATTGTAACTATTAGACTCACGAGAAAAATGTTATGAACAAACTGCAACCATTGATTAAAAATATGTTTCATTGATGAGTTCTGAGACGTCGAAAACCAATAACTCATTTAATATACTGCAATTACGAAGGAACAATAATATTATGTATGCGTCTGTGATAAGCCGAACGAATGATCTTATAACAATATTATCTTCTTCTATTTTATAATAATGTATATACATTTTGTTATGTAATATGTATGTTATTTCATATTATATAAATACAATTACGATAAAGTTGTTATTTAAAATCGTCACGGAAAATTACAATTGAAGATTATCAATGATCGTTTTAGAATGATTAACTTTTCTCGTTTGTATTGTATATGAGTACACGATTCATATAATACATATATTTATATATATTATTATATACGTACAGTCGTTTCTTTCTCTTTGGATTACGAAATATAGCTGCTAATAAGATTACGGGTGCTCGTAGTCGGATATCCGAAACTTCTTGTTTCTTTTTTTTCTCCCTTCTCCTCCACCACTACCCGTGTCTCACCATTCTTGGCTTCGGGTAATAAATCCGCTTAAAGTCGGTCGGCTGGTCCGTAATGAAAAACAAAGCTGCCGAGGATGATAACGAAGGGATGGATTGTTAGGGGTAGAAAATGAAAGTCCAATGTGTACGAAAAACTGGATTTGGTTTTTGTACAACTCTGTCTCGTATATAGTGGAGAAAAATAACAGTTTTTTTCCTTTGTGCAATGCGATTTAGCAAAGATTATCACCCCAGTTGTTTTTTATTTTTTTTTATTTTTCACGGACCGTAGAAAAACAAGCTCCTGAAAACATGGCCATAAATGAAATGGCTACAGTCCTCGAGAATCCCCAATGCTCAAAGTTAACGGCAATTAAATCGCCTAGGCTTGCACGTCGAAACTAGGCGGCACCACGAAATCGCCCTCATAAATGCCACCCCGAGGGCACTAGATATAGCCGAAAATCCAACTTTATTGGGCGTTCAAGGTTAGGTTAGGTTAGACTCGTATACCTAACAGTCATAATATCATGAAGTCGGTAAATTTTCTAGGTGGTTGTTATTAATATTGTCTATTTGTTTTGATCAAATCTGTTTGATTGCATAACACTATTTTTTAATCCAAAGTAATAGATAAACAATATGTTTATTTGTTGTAAAGGTTCTTTGCACACAAAGAGTACATTTTACAACAAGCCAACCATTAACTTGTGGAGCGTTTTAAAATTATAAAAACGATACAACCGATTAATGGAAGAATGCCGATATTGTGAACAAGAATTTTTGGTAAAGTTTTAAAAGATTCCACAATTTATTTAAAGTATTTGAATAGTGAACGTCCCAGGTGTATTTAAGTATTATGGAACTTCTTTTATGATATTATACTTTAGAAACTAACATTGACTTAGTACGTATGAATGAATATTTGATGAACACAAATACATTTCAATTCATAAATAACATAATGAAGAGTTTATTTTATTTTTCTATAAATTAAAAATTATAAGAAATTATTATCAATCATTGATTTAATAATTCTGCAATTATTAACTAAATTATTGACTTAATAAATAAATTCAAAAATGTATTATTTTTATTATTTCACCATTTAAAATCTAGACATTTTTGTCAAGTTTCAAAAAAAAAAGGAAAAAATTAAATGGATATAAACTTGAAGATATTTCATGAGAAAACATTAAAACCTTCCAAATCATTATAATTTAAATTGGAATGAAACATTATTTGGATAAAGCAGAAAAATATTTATTTTAGATATTTGGTTCGGGTTAAACTCAGTTATTAATTTCCTTATGCGTTTTATAAATGAATTGGTCTATGTTCTAGTTGTTATTAAAGTGAAAAGCTTTGGAACTGTTTTGTTAAACTTTACCTACATGTTGAAAGTTGCTATTTTTTTTATATCGTACGAGATGAAAGAGAAATATGTACAGCCCTACCCTCTGAGTGCATTTGATTGATTTTCAGAGTTCGGCTTACATAAGGTCCGGTATTTATTATACCCTTTTTAATGTTAGGCCCTTTTAGGGGAACGATTCGATTAGCACAGCCTTTTTTGTCATGTCAAATGCTGAATAGGCCGCCCGTCAAGGTAAGCACACACTGTATACGACATTCACGATTTACCACACGTACATAAACAACAAAGTAAACTTTGTATTTAAGTGCTCAAAATAGTTTCATGATTTATAATACACAAAAAAGTCTTTCTATTGTTCAATGTTATAAATATATTGTATATATAATAAATATATATGAATGGTTTTTAATTCATTAAAGTTTTAAATACCAAGTTGTATTCTTTAATGTGGTTCTCATTTGGTTTGTTTTAGTCTCATTTTCTCTCGCTCGTTCAATCTTTAACTTCGTATACCTGAGTACCAATGAATAGTTAACAAACGAAACACACATACAATTAGGGGAATCCATCAACTTAGTTTAGAACATGACGAGAAAATATTATTTACAGACCTAAAAAGTAAACAATATTATTACGAAACTCACTTGCTCTTACACTCTACTTTCGTATGAAACAAAACTACTGCATACGTTGTCAAACGATAACATTTTAAACATCAAACAGTAAATTTTTTATTTCATGTCATGGAAGTTTTAAAGAAAACTCATATTGAATTTCAGCTACATTAGAGATAAAGGTAATTATGAAAACAACGAGTAAACTGAATAACATTTGTTACAATTTAAATTTATAATAGAATTTAACGGATAGTTAAAAAAATAATCTGTTTTCAATTTTCCATCAAACCCGTTTTGTGTCATTGAATATTTTACATTAATAGTAATTAGTTTAAAAGAGTTCAAAGACTAAAAAGTTGGTGTTATGTTTAACCCATTGATATCATACATGGTATCTTTGGAACTGGGACTAGTATCTCTTGGGGCCAACAAAAAACATATGAAGTAACATAGGGTTAAGTTTTATTAGAACACCCTTTATTTGGTTAGGGTAGATCCATATTACAGATAAAAATACACAAATTCTAAAACTTTTAACAGTGCATTATTAACCACGCCATTCATTATATTATTAATACATTTTTTAATGCTACACAATTAATCGTCAAAACTTGACTGATGTAGTCATAGTTGAATTTGAATAAATGCTTATTGTTAGAATCTATTAGTTAAATTTAAATTGCACACATTAAAATTAGTAAACATAATATGACAAGGTACTATATTTATCTTCATTTGTAATTAAAGTTATAATAACTTTTTACTTATTTTTTTAGTTATTGAATATAAAAGTTGTTCAACAGAGTTAGGATCTCGATAAAATTTTTAAAAAATATATATTCTTCTAGTGCTTATCCGAGTTTTTTTTAGTATAGTTAAGTTTGAACGTTTTATAACATTTAATTTATTGTCTACTAAGGCTTCCAGCTGTACTTTAACTATACAATTAATTGACATCATAATAGTGGACAAAATTTAACTAAACTAAGTAATTAAATAATAATAGTTTATTTAAACATTGTATAATATCCTAGTTGTTGTACATTTCATATTTTACAAAAATATGTACTGTATTTACACGCATTCCTAAAAACTATATATATAATTTTTATTTTATGACCATGTGTTACAAATTTACAGTAAACATGATTTAATCAATAGGATACAGGCATAGACATTTTTATTTTTACTTTTCATATTGATAGTTTTGGTGTATTCCGTGGACTGTATTAAATTAATTTACACATTATTTACATTTATTGTTTACCGAACGAACGATTGGCAGCTGCGATATAAACTGACAGAAATTCGAAAAATTTCAACCTTAAAAATGTACGAGTCAGCAATAATATTATTAAAATAAAACTATAAGCCTGTATTTCAGTATCGACATATTAATAGCTTCTGGTAAAATAAATATGTAATTTTATAATAATCATTTGATGAGAGAAATTTGTTTTCCCAGAAAAACACATAATTACAACTATTACTGAACATAAATATATAATATTTTTTTACGTCGGTATAGATTTATTACACTTTAGTGTGGTAAAATAAATGTGAAATTCTATAGTTATAATTTTATGAGAGGAATTTATTTTCCCAGACTAAAATTTCATATTTAATTACATAAGTGTATAGTATTTATATTTTATACTTCTTAAATGCCATCACTAATCGTTTAGTAAATGAGCCACTGTGTGGACACAAATTTTAATTTTAATCTTTGTTTTGCGTTATATTATAATGATTATTCAAATACTGTCAAGTTTATTTAACAATATGTTATTTGTTACGATTTGTTATTTCAACCATTTTATTGTTGTAAGTTTGCTGTTGTTTGATTAAATTAATATTAAAAATTGTACACATATATGTGAAAAAATAATAAATAAATAAATAATATATTTTCTATATACCATTTACAAGCGTGTTCTGGACGCTCACATCGATCATGTAGGTATACCTACTATATGGATGGTGTAGTTTATTTGACGGTCAGCTAACTGCGTTTTGACTGGTACCACATACATATACGTGGTACGTTTATTGCGGGTAGTTTAGAGAGCGTCTCGTAAAGAACACTTCAACCTCGGTGAGTCGAGTGGCATTAAAAAAAAAAAAACATTCCTCTGGCTTCCTCAGAATCACTTCGTGCAGTGGTTTATGATGACAAAAAAATGCAGTAGTTAATGGCCATCTTGAAACCTCTTTACCTACACGGCGGGCGCCCATCGTTGCATCCCATTATTTTTTTCTTTGAAAGTCATGTGACCCCCTCATCGGGCCGTTTCTGTGGCGCCTGTATAATAATAATAATAATAATAATAATAATAATAATAATAATAATAATAATAATAATAATAAAATAATGTTTGTGGATCCTGGACGGACACTATTACAATGTACCAGACAGTCGACGACGCCATCGAGTTCACTCATTCGGAACGAGCTTTTTCGAAATCTAGGATGTTCGTGTCTTACATTAAAACAAAACTTTGTGGATAAAGTTTATTAAAATTGCATTACGAATATAGAGTGTATAATGTTATAATATATGTGCGCTCTCGGAGCTCTGATTATTTTGAAGTTTTCACGTCAACCACATCACATTCGCATATGTGTATCCTGCAACTTTCGTAATAAACTTCTCGAAAATCCCTTTTTAATTAGCCATATGCATTATTGAATACACATAAATACAAGTGCACGTATATTATCGTGAGGCTGTCGCAATCACTAAATTTAATTAATTCTGTATTTCTGGTCGGAGACATTTTAAATCAGTTTGCTTGTATTATATTCGTTGATACACGTCAAAATATTTCCGGTGAATCACACTCAGTCATATCACCCACTCTCATTATTGTTTTCAGCACAAAATACTTAATATAGTTACTGCACAAAAAGTTTTTAAAAATATTATTTAGTGTTTTATAATTACTGAGGCAAAAAAATAAAAACCATAATTATTAAGAAAAAAATAACTGTTACGATTATTGAAGTATAAAAAGCATTTTAAATAACAGCCCGAGGGGGTTTGCAAAACTCGAAGGGGGTCGTCAAATGGAACAAGTAAGAGGTTTCACACCCCTCGAATATATTATTCACTTTAATACACAAACTTATGCAGATAAAAGAAACTTATTTAATTTTAGAATGGCACCTATTTCTAGTCTGTCAGTGGTTATTAAAACTATTTTTTTTTTTTTTAATAAAAAACAGCCTCACTATTCCCACAGTAAATTGTTAGTCGAATCTGTGACTAAAATCATTTATCTGCATTTCTTAAAAAGACACATTTTTATTAAATTGTAATTTTGATTTTTTGAACCCCGGGATAGTATATACTGTACTTGAGCTATTTTTAGACCTTATACAAACTCTCCATACAAGCTCATTCTAGATATTGGAAGATAGAGGTATAAAATACTTGTAGAGTAATATAATTTTGGATTTAACTAATTGGCTGTATTATAAAAAGTCTACATACTACACAATACTATAGACGTCCGTAAGTTGATAAATAGTTAAAAAATAATATATTGGTAGATATTTAAGTCAACGATGCCGTATAATAATATATATTGCATATGCCATAAACAATAATCCTCAAGATACAAAATAAATAACTAATAGTTTTCCTTTTATACATGTTATATTCTTAACAATTTAAAAATATTTTTGCTTATTATATATTTATATTACTCATTGCGTATTTTATAAAATATAACATTTTCATTGATTGTCTGCGACATACAACGAAACTTTTAATAACATTTATCTTAAAAAACAAACTCGTTTGAAACCTAATAATTGATTGGTAAATTACATGTTGAATATTCCATTGCAATGTTCTGTAATAATTATTATAGTAAATCGCAATTAGTACACAGAGTTTTTTTTGTCACCTTATTTAATATTATGAAAATGTATAATATCAATATGCGAATGGCGCTAATTCCATTGTTAGGATTTGAAACTCGTATTACAAAATAACACTCGGCTGATACCACCAAAACGTACTCACCCCCCCCCCCAGTCCCGTCAACGCCTACTCAGTGTACTCCGCCGCCGTTTCAGTGTCGACAGAGAGCGGTTTTCCTTTCGATTTTCCGACGGCGGTGATGGTCGGCAGAGGGGAGCGTTAATTATTATACTATCGTTGCCGTTTCACGGAGCCGTGGTGGATGACAATCTGTCGGCGAAAATCGCCAACTCAGCTGCAGCGTGGCTTAATGTATACGCTTGTATACAAGAGGTAGGTAGGTAGACCACAATAAAGCGAAGTGTGTAAAATATATATATATATGTGTACATATATATTATGCACATTTTAGTTTTTGGCGAATCCGTGGATGATTTGGCGGTAGGCCGTCGAGGCGGTTAGTGGCGGTAGTGGTTGGGCCTGGGGATAGTGGTGAGGGTTGATATAATATAGGTGTGTGTGGGGGGGGGGAGCGGTTCCCACAATATTGCCCTTTTTAAAATGCTGACATTTCAAAAATGTTGTTTCAAGCGGTGGTCCCGGTAGAAATTAGTGTAATGTACTGTGCCGGTGTGACGACTGATGACGTGGTGTTTGCTGCGGTGGTAACCATCGCAGAATTTAAGTTAATTTAAATACGAAAAAAAAATAACGACAATCATCAAATGAGATATAATATATCATTATTGAAATGTTATAGTCTCGCGAGTCTTGACCGTCGCCTCGAAAAGATGTCACAGATTCACAAAATATGTAATGTACAAGTAAAATAAACATAATATCTTAACGTACAGACTACTATAGAATATGACTACCGCCAGGTGACGACGACCGACGGCGCCGCGGGAAACGTGCTTACCAGTTACCGACCGAAGGGGTTATACCTGAGCGAATTTTAAACACCACGTCAACGGCATTGCTTCGTTTCCCCGGACACCCAACACAGTGACATGATACCCCTATACACCCAACCCTATCCCGATCCCACGGCATTTATCCGGCGCGCCGGCGACAAAGTTTTTCGCTCCAATGCCGCGATGACAACCGTCATCCCCGTTCACGTCGGTGATCGTCATTGCAATATAGCTCGTGTGCATTCGATCGTAAATCGTGAATTCAGGATTTATATAATATAATATCTCACTTAATATTTGATATTTCACCCTATATTTATCTCTTTTTTTTCTCTCCCCCTACCCCCTTCGTTCTTGGTCTCTCTTTACATCAGTGTAACTTTTTATGGAATATATTTTCGTTTGGATTTACCTACAGCACATATTTATGAGTAATTATTATCTTGTCTGATAAATTAAAATTTTTTTTTTAATATCCTATTTGATGTAAAACGTCTTGTTAAAAACAGTATTTTAAATCACGCATTGTTCACACAATACAAAATCATTTTTTTATAATTATTCGTCAATGCAGTGTATGGTAGCGTATTTTGGAGAAAGAAACTTTAAATACTTATTATGATCAATAGAAAAAAATTACAATCCCCATATTATTATAAAAGCAATACAACTAGATATTTATTAGTAATTATTATTAAGAACAAAAAAAAATAATCTTTAAGTTAAATTACGTTTTGTGAATAATTTATACTGAAATAGAAAGGGTATATTTTCAATATTCCTTCTATCGCTTTCCTATTTTTTAGAAAAATGTCATTTTTTATCACTTTATTTAATAACTTCATAGCTAATTTCATATGTTATAACATTTGTGATTCATGACTAAAAGAAAAACAAAAATACCAATGTATACAGTATAAATTAGGTAATTAAAGTTACTTTTTGGTGGTATACCAGATTTTTGTCGAAATACTAAGAGCGTAGGTGGTTGGCATGATTCACAAATTCGAGGAAGGTGTCTTCCGGACCGGAAACCTAGTTCCGGTGAGAATGCCGGTATTCGACTGGCCATCATTTCCGGAGCACGGTATAGTTTCCTCAATATCATCCCCTCTCTTACATATAATCAGTATCATCATATCACAGTCTATATAATAGTTATGGATTAAGATATAATGGTCCTTTTGTTCAGTAAATCCTCATTTGTTGTATATAGAACAATGCTCTTCTCCAGTGGAATTCTAAATTCGATGGCCATTCTTGTATCAACAATCGATGTGCAGCCACTATAATACTGATCGAATCACAATAGACTACTATTTTGAGTTAACAACCTTATACTAGGATAGATTAAACTCTCTATAATTCCAAATTCTAAACTTATGAATTTCTTATCTCAATATTGTTAATATTATTTTTCAGTATTTTAACGTCAACAAATTGACGTTTCCATCCCATACGTAAATTTTTAAACGCTAATAATTCACAAAAAAAAAAAAAACCTGGCAAGTATTTTTATTTAATGGCAGGCAATCAATTTCTTAGATAACTTCATCATAGAATTATATGCATAATATATTATTATGGATGCAGTTCAGAAAAAAATAATTTAGGGTTAATAATATTATGTTAAAAGAAAACATGTATAATATATTGCAGTATTTAGTGTTTTAAATTCATGTTCAAAATAATTTTAAAAAACATAATAAGAAGTTTAAAAATTAATTCAATATTTTTAAGTTCATAATATCAGTTAATTCGTATTTTTGTGCTTCAATACATATGTACACATTTATGTCCTAAGAAACGAACATTTAGTTGATAGTTTGATACAGTAATTTTGAATGAGTCTGATATTGAAGTCTTCACTACTCTTAGCATAAACTTCATGTAAAGTTTCTTCCCAACTTTATCATTTTCAGTACTCCAGGCAAAATTAATATCAGGTTTGAACGGAGAACTGGAACGACTCTCTGATGTATAATACAGTAATAAAGTATAAGTATCACCTATTTTATTTTTTTGGTCTCAATTCATATTTTTATGCAAATATTACAAACATAATATTATTTTGAAGAATATATTTTCTGTAATTTTTACTGAAGCTTATATGATAAATAATTATTTTATAAAAAATATAAATTTATTAAACGAGATACATAAAAAATATATCTGTACAATAATAATTGCTGATCGTGTATATTAATCCGATGTACACAATAATAAAATATTCACTTTATTATAATTCTATAGTATAATTCTTACAATTCTAAATACAATATAATTTGATCTTTTTATTTTATTAATACCGTTAAATGAAAGAATTGCTTGTAATTCGGAATCATTGTATTTATTCAACTCTTTGAAGTAGAAGAAATTATACAAGTGCAACTTTACAATACACAAAAAAATAAACAATTTTCATTTTATATGAAACACGTGTTCACCTTGATATTCAATGACAATAAAAATGAAGAATGCTAGTTTAAAGGCAAATTGATGTTTGAGTCAAATAAAATTTAATGTATCAGAAACTTCGTATGCTGACGAGTTTTCAAGTTGTTTGTTTAAAACTGTGTTCACAATTTCAAAATTTAAGAATAAAAAAAACGATGCAATGAAATGGATATTGGACTTAAAAAACAACAACAAAAAACCGAATAAATAAGTATAAATATATATATGTTATATATTTATATATAAAAACGTATGAATGAGAGGCAGTGCATGTTTTGATTACAAACAGCTCATATACTTTAATATATTTCTCTCTATTTTAATGGAACAACTGATATATTGATACGTGACTGTTATTTAAAGCGTTTCAATTCTAACGAAGTATTTATTTTTTCGATTTAAATATTACTATGTCTCCTCTTTCCTATTGTTTGGCTTTTGAAAATGTTAATTTATATACAATTTTTACATCTAAATTTAATGAGAAAAATATATATACGCAAACGATTTAAAGGCAATTCAAAATTTTGGATAACATAATATTATAAGCTATTGCTTTTACATTATGTTATACATGTCATTTTAAATGGTTGCGATAAACTACTGAAAATAATAATAATACATTTTATAGCAAATATAGTTTGAGTTTTAAACGTATAAAACATTTTTCGAGTACCTACCTACCCTAGCTACTACATCAATCTATAAAATATGTTACCTTTGAATATTTTCTACTTAATTTTAAGCGTATGAAATTCATTTTGATCCTTCGATGTCATCTCTCTCACTTGTGTATTATGATGGAAAAGTTATACATTTTAGTTCTTTCTTTTACTTTCATGTTATAAAAAATAAGTCCTGACCCGAAAAGATTAAAAACGACGAACAATGAGTCGTCTTCAAATTCTCCCGCCAAGAGTTTTACCCCTTAAAAAGTCTATATTTTATGTAACTATGTATAATATAGGTATATAAAACGTATCACTGAATACAACGAACTGATCGGATTACGCGAATTTTGAGGGGAGAAAAAATTAAGTAGACACAGCACATAAAAAAGACTAGGTTTTACGACCTAAAATACGATACTCCGGGAGTTCATTTTGGTATTATGCGAGAGGGTTAAAATAGCCAGTCATTGGTTTCACGCGCTCAACACAATGGGAAGTTCATTTATTTTCTTATCAAAGAATAGGGTTTGCTGCACTGATTCCCACGTTCATATTATTATCGGCAGTGTGCATAATATCGACCAAAAAATAATTGTTTGATTATAATATACTTCTTTTTTTTTTTTTTAATTCAATCTCAAAAATAATTGACTTCATCGTATTTTCGGTATCAAATTTCAATTCAAAAATCACATTTTGCTAATTTAATTATTTTTTTTATTTTTTTATCCAAAACTATATAAGTGTTATTACAATAACGCGTGCCACTTATACATCATATTATTGTAATTTTTAATTAAATTTATTCATTTCTATTTTCACGCTATAAAGCATTTGACGGTTATGTTTTAAAAAATTTTACAATATTAAAATGTAAAATACAAATAAAAGACATAATAATATAGGCAATATAGCGCCATATAGTGACTAAAAAACAAACTAATTTGTTGTACTGGTGGATCATTATGTGTATGGGATGATTGTAACCATATCCATTATTCCAATTAAAATCTTATTTAATTTAGACAAGGTGATATAATATTATTTTTAACAAGTTAAAGATATAGTGGTTATATGTCTTCAGAACTTATGATAGGTCAATTATTTATTTGTAGAAACCAGAATTTCTGAGATTCTTTCTTGATAAATTAATTAGTTTATTTCAAACAATTATCCTGAATAGGTATAATATCTTCTTATACCTATGTGTATTACATATCCACTTTATACGATAGTTAATATTGCTTCAGTTCGATTTCCCCGATTATCAGTCACTTAGCGATCGATTCATTAATACTAATAAATAAATAAGCGAAAAAAGAATTCTGACACCGAAGTTGTTGACAGTCATATTTCTGGAGCATTTATAATCTAAAGATAATGGAAACTTTTACCCAAAACATAATTTTTCTTTATCTCTTCAACTCGAAGAGAACAAATCTTCTTCGATTTTCGAACTCATAGATGTAAAATCTGTTTTATGTTATATTGATTTTGAGAAACGAGAGTGACTTTTAAATCTATAATTATTAAATAAAAATACAATTTGTATTAGCAATCTATTATTGAAATATAGCAATTATTTTGGTACTTATTTAGTAGTTTATCTAAACTTTATTTTTACTGTAAAGTAAATAATTATACATGTCTTTCATATTTGAAAATATTCCTTCAGACAAATTTTGCAGTCTAATTTTATCCTAGTTTGGGCCCCATTGTTTTACTAAAATTTATTTGAAATATTTAAAATTGATTATTTCATTTTAGTACATTTTGACATGAGTCAATTATCCTTAGATAAAATCGTGTAATGTGTACGGAGTATTTGAAAAAATTGTCGGACGGTATTTATGTGAAATTTGTATTTAAAGTCAACTATTTAACACGATTTGCCGTTTCTTTTGCAAAATTCTGTTCAAAAGCACGTTTTCCCAATAGCGCATATATCACACACACACACACACACACGCTCATGTGCATACACTGCTGACCCTCCGGTATTCGGTTGTGGGAAAGAACACATTACATAAGTCACAAATCACGATCTCTCGCCCTACGCATTTAAGGAAATGTGTTTTCTCGCACGACGGGGGTTGTGTGTGTGAGGGCGAGAAAGTCTGTAGTAATGTTTTTGTGGTTAGGGCATTTCGGTGTACATTGACGATAAAAGATTGCCACTCAAAACACATCCGGTATAGGACGGCGGAGGAGAGTCTAGTGCAAAATCATGTCTGCAGGGGTAAATTATTCTAAATTATGTATAGACGTAGACTCGGGCTCGAGATTAGTCACATCCCGGAGGCTTGTACGCCCCCGGCCCTCCCCCGCACGGTTTTCTCGGCACTTCACGACTAGGTTTTCAATTTTAATTTTCAACCCTTCCTGAGATGATAGTAATATATTACATACATTTTTTTTTATCTTAGCGCTTCGTTTTATTTTTTTTACGCTACCACGGTGGCCGCCTCGGGTCGTGTATATTTTTCATTATCAGGTGAACACATACTATACCAGCGTTTATTATAGCCCCGGGGAACTTGTTTACCGATCCCCTCGACCAAAGTGTGTGTGTGTGTGTGTGTGTGTGTGTGTGTGTGTGTGTGTGTGTGTAAACGTCATCGGGTGGCATATTTTAGACTGAGGGGAAAAAATGCTGTCCGCGCTGGTTCACTTCACTGGACCGTATTTCTGTTGGCGAGGGGGATATTATATGGTCGAGAGGGGTGGGTGTGTGTGTGTATATTATGTACGCAGAGAACTGAGGGTTTTAAATAATTGAAAAGGTTAGCATCGCAGCGCAGACGAGCGTGTAACTGTATACTTCACGTGCGTCGCCATTATACGTATATAAATATTATACTGTACTGCGCCCGCCACCGTGTATGTTCACAGAACACAATGCATTATGATGTAATAATATCGTCGCCACTGATTGCAATTATTATTACTTTTGGGAAATTCAATGCGCGGAAAATAATACTCACTCATAACTATATTGCGGCATCATCTCCATAATCCATCGTTTCTATAATCGTCAATATAATATTTCAATATCTTACACCAACGCGTGTCTCAGGTATTGCTGATACATCATACGGACTCTAATGGTAGTACCTAAATAGTGTATAGTATAGTTTTATGGTTACTCATATCTACTCGGCACTTAGGTCTATCGATTAACATCATAATTTATCGGACATCAAATTATTATTACACACGAAAAGGAGAAAAGGGTTATGATTTTAGTGTGGATATATTTTGAATATTATAACGATATATTAAATTATATTCCACGTTCGTAATGAATTAAGAAACACACCATTTACGTACATGATATATAAATACAGTGTATAGTTTGTGTCGATATTAATTTATTACTTATCCGGTGTTAAGGTATACTTACAGTTATAATATTGTACTCTAAACCATTATCTTAAATCATATTATTAACAGTTAACCATTATCTTCTGATAATATGATATATAAAAATACTATAATCCTTGATATAAAATAGACTGTTACAGTGTTACGTAGTATGTAGTGTCGTAAAACACAAACTTGATATTATTTTATTATATTAATATATTACATACGTAATTATGTTATATGAACCAATCAATGTGTGATTGGTATTCACTACTCAATCGAACTATCAAAGTATGTTTTATTATTACATCATAGATATTACATACTAAACAATAATCTTATACTGCCCAAGTCTTGGGCGCTTCATTGTGAAGCACAAAATATTATATTAATGAGTTCGATTTTATCGAGGGAAATGTTGAGTAATATTATCTGATGCAAAATTAACATAACCTTCATAATTGGCTCAAATGATTATTGCTCATTTTTAGTCACCAAAACATATTATTATTGTGATTTTACCTAGTGTCGTTGTTTACCAAATTGAAAAGATCTCTTCGGATAATATTTTTAAAAATCGGTATGAGGGATAAATTAATATTATATCACCTATTATTTTGTTTGTTTTACTATCACACACGTTCAGTGGAAACAAAATATTTCATCTGCCATAAGCCGTCGTGCCATAGTGTAGAATATTCGTTAAATAATAAAATTAACCTATTAGGATGTCTTCATATATTTTCTTACACATGCGATATTATGTTTTTCCACACAATGAATATACATTAAACAGTGTCTATTTTCTATACAATTAAAATGTATTACAAGGTTGCTCTGGTCAGTGAGTATGTCGGTCGAACTACAACGGTCCACGTCATGACAGGTCGACACACGGGGGCGCGATCTAAAAGTAAAGCTAAGTATAATATAGCTCGCAAAGGTCGTACAAGCATTGCCCATTATGATCTCGAGAGCCAAAGGCGGTGGGTCAGTGGGAAAACTATGTGGGAGTTGTTTTATCCAACCCTTCGTATTGTACTAAATTGGTTAATAAAAATAATAATAACAATAAAAAAATAAATGAAATAAGAGTAAAAGCTACAGCCGGGGAGAAGTTAAATTTCTTTACGGTCAGAAGATTATAAATAATAATTATTATTGTGTAAACTTAACGATGTAACAATAGGGTGCTATAGTAAATAATTGATCTTGTATAGAGTTTTAGTTTATGACAATCAATTCGTGAAATACCACTCTGTAATTCACTAACTTAGTGAAGAATAAGGAGTGCAATAAGTTGGTAAAACTGAAAAACATTAAGATAATAATCGGTTTCCATAGAAAAAATATTTTTGTGTTCCTTCGTTTTTATTTTTCGTAAAGTCCCCTTCTACCTACACAGTTGTATTAATATGCAAAGGATTCTTAATAGAGTTTAAGGCTTCGGGCGGATTGAAACACAAACAATGCGTTTTTTCGGTTAGGAGGGGGACAAAAAGAGAGGGTGAATAAGGATTAAATCTCGTTATGGAAACTTTTGCCCGTATCTAATAACTTGGATGACGTCATAAGTTTGCAATGTAGTTTTAAACAATACTTTAAATAGGAACAATGAGAAAACTAATCAATTTGAATCGTAGGGAACAATTATTGCTATTGCTTGGTCTAGTCACAACAAGATAAACGTTAGTTTTCAATAAACAGCGATTAGTGATAATTAATAATAATTCGTATGTGACTTCGATAGTTGAATTTTTTAAGAGTATACATAGATTCATAAATTCTGCCAAGTATAACTGCTATAATTTGAACATAACTCAATTAAAACAAAAAAAAACTCCATCGATATCGTTGAAATGTCATTTCTGAAACACATTCTGTACATTTGTCCTGATCGGATTTCTGTAGAGATTAATGGAAATCTAATAAACAAGTAAACGTTGATTTCCCTCCTTTCACACACCGGAAATGAAGGATTTTTTTTAGCCTTTCGTCGCCACGAAATTGGCTCTCTCTGACTCTCTGGCATAAACTCTATTTAAAAACAGCGCTCGTGACTAGCGAATTACCTGTTTCAACCCCTCGAGAATTCACTAAGTAAATTTATTAAATATTTATCCTTTGAAAATGACGTTAGTTATTCGACTGGGTTCCATTTTCCAGAACAGGTAAAACATTTATTTTACAATTCCCATAGTAATTTACAGTTCAAATAGACTCGTAAGGGTTTTTTTTTGCATTTACGTTAAATTATACATTTAGTTGATGTTACTACTCTGATAAAATTATTTAATAAAAAATAAAATCTAAAACAATATTGTTTTGCATTTTGACTTCATAATTTATGTTTAACCTTTGAAACGAGATTCGTATGATAGAATCTCCCCCATGTACATATTTTTTATGTTAACGTTTGGTCGTTTGTTGCTGTTTTTTTCCCTAGCGATCTGAATACAAAATAATATTTCCAACAAAAATGATTAAGTTTTTAAAAATAATCAATCGGTGCTGTGTTTTGTTGAAAAAAAAATACCATAATTAATTTTCACGTTTTTTTTTTATTTATTATCCCAATATACTTACTAATATATAATACTATACCGGTTCTGGATATGGTATTATAACGGACTAATCAATCCAACGATTATAATCGTTTTTAGCGCTTAAACCAGCGGGGAGGTTACTATTTAACCAGGATATATTTGTGTATTTAAACTAAATTTAAATTATAATTCAAATTATTTGGAGCCCCTGAAGCGTATTCAATACCATTCCCTGTGGGTAAAATTTTTCAAAATAATAAATTAATATTCAACGGACATTTTGAATCGGCGTAAATTGTTTGGATGGTTTCCCGTTCTTTTTAAGGAAGTGTGTTCACTGGGGTTTTTTGTAATGTTCAAAATAAA
Organism: Myzus persicae; assembly: GCF_001856785.1. NCBI lineage: Eukaryota > Metazoa > Arthropoda > Insecta > Hemiptera > Aphididae > Myzus > Myzus persicae. The sequence continues at coordinate 101,213 of NW_019103968.1, forward strand.
TCGACCATGCTGCGAGTCATAACTGACAATAAATAAAAAATAGAATGAATAAATAATAATAACAATAATAATAAGTATAAAAGAAGAAACCACACGCGAGATGGCTGAAGAAATTATGGATGGAGTGCGGCACCGGTGGAGATGAAGGGCGTGGAGGATGTAGTGGAAGTGGAAGAAAGGCTGATTTTCTTTGTGATGCGGAAATTGACGAGATATCCGGATAATAATAACGGTAATCTGCGTGGTGCTATGAGCGAGAAATTTTCTCCAAAACGCATTTTAAGTATAAAGACCCGAGCCGCAGGTCCGTCACCAAACAAATGGTGGTGTCGGCCGCGACCGAAAAACAACAATAACAATAGCACCTCCCCACCCCTACACCATCAACACCCCCGTAATTCTACACACACACACACAAACACACACACACAACCCACCCCGCGACCTCTCGCCGTCGTCGCAATCGGCCTAGCATAGGGCTTCGCATCCTTTCTCAGCTGTTTTTGATAGATGCCTTCGGTTATCGGGGCGCCCGACACGAGTAATTTGCATCTGATGGTGATTGATATACCTGTTCAGTGGCGGAGGAAAATAATAATCAACGTCGAGGTTCGCCTTTTGTTAAAACGCCTCCTGGTGCGTACAAAAGCGCCATTATCGTTTAGTATAGCGGCGAGAGGGTGCAACTACCCTGTTGAGAGGACGTCCGGGGCAAAGTGGTGGGCAAAGTGTGAGCGTGCCTTTGACGGCCGCATACCGAACGTTATAATTTCAATAAATTATTGTACCGATGCGGAGATTGATGTGAGTCAACCGGTAACGGCAGGGTTTGCCGATTAAGAATTTGCGGCCGATCGGTCGGACCGTACTCGTGCTAACTCTTCCCGCCAAGACCCCGCACTACACCCTCATCGCGTTTTTGATGATAATAATAATAATAATAATAATAATAATAATATATAATCGTACTGCAAAACGTTATGCATGTCAGCATCTCTATTCATATTTCAGCGTATACTTGAACACGCATGAAATGTCAGAACAATATTGTATAATAGCATTACATGCTGGTCTGGTGAGATTTCAAAAGCTCACGAGATTGGTAATAAAATTAACGCACGAGGTGCCCTGAAGGTACGTCATCTGCAACGGTGGCCGACGAACAGACCGCGTTTTTGACTCTCTTAGAGCTGCACAGCGGGGGCGAGTCGCGAGTTTCAGTCAAGTCGTAAGACCTTCAGGCCCTTTTAGAAACGAGTCTGTTGGGCGTGTGAGCATATTATATAATTATTATATTGCGTGTCCGCAGAGTTCGTACTGCTTTCTCGACTTTAATACTTATTGTCGTCACAAAATTCAAATGCGATTGAAACTGTTTTATTTTGAGGTTTAAAGGTTAATAATGATCCGTCATTGAAAATCTAAACCCGTACAATCTTTAATCTTCCCAAGCCCAAACAAAAATTGTGTTATGAAATATACTAATATCATTATACGAGTACCTACATTCGATGAAACTGACCAATTTATTAATTTTAATTTTATTCAGAATTTAATTAGTCACTATAAATGATGCCTTCACTTAACATTTGAATTTGTAGCAACATTTTCAATTTTGTCACGTCGAACAGACAAAGAAAAAAGTAATTACACCATTCCACAGTCTGACGCTTACACAAAAAAAAACCGGCTGTATATTTTAACGTTTTTCATAATTCATATAATAATTATTAATACAAAATATAATAACAATATTATGGTTGCGTCTGAAGTTTATTTACAGCATTGTTTGAAAATAATCATTTTAGAAGACAACAATACTGGTGTAATTTGCACAAAAACAACGACAAAGCAATAATTTTAGATTATTTTTAGTGACGTTTTATTTACCGACGAGTCGTATATATTATAATGCATTATTATATGTTTGGTCTGTTTTTTTATTATTCAAACAATATTACCCATCAGCCATTATACATTATGTATTATTGCACAATAATAATTGTTCATACAACATTAAAGCTATTTTCCAGTCGGAGTATGATGTTTAACATACGGAGTAATTGCATTCATTATTCATGTCCGATACGTCGGTGTTACATAACTTGCAATTTAGTTGTGCGAAATTAGTGATTTATCATCTGATGCTTCGTGAAGTATTCAGCATACTTATGATTAAATATTTATCGAGTACACCACTAATCCCCGTGTACTTGTAATCTATTATATGGCTGTATTATGCACCTATAAAAGCGTTGTTGTATGACATTATACAAATATAATATTTTCTAACAATATTAATAGGTACCTACATACAGTATACACAGATAATAATTCCATATTCTTCCACAGATGTGTTACAAGGACCATTTGTGGGTGGGGGTGGAAGGTATGTTTACTTCATAATATTTATGCTAGTACATACATATTTATTATTTTTGTTTATGATAATAATTATTACGCAACAATGAACTACGCTTATCAGTTATCACACTATAGTAATATGTTATAAGAGTTCACTTTATAATCTCAAGCAGAAGAATCGATTTACTAAAAATCACACGACGCAATTCTTGTTTATACACATTGATATATCATAAATTATAATATAAACGTGCGATATAAAGTTTATTTACAGAACACTTTACCAATTAATTAATTGAACATCCAAATTTTAAATACCTACATAATATTATAAAGTAAAGACGATAGTCGTTCTGCCGTTGTTATTTCGGGTGGAAGTGTATCTCTGAAACTTCGGCTGTATGGTTTTTAGATGGATTCTGGAAGTAAGCTAGGAGAATTCTCTGCAGGTAACTCGACAGTGATTATATTTTAATAACATATTACACCTAATCGAAAAATTACACAAGATCCCTCAAGTTGATCTCTGGTGTATGGACGGAGACGGGCTAGTTAAGGACTTAAGATAATATTATAATGGATGAAAAATAATAATAATAAAAGTATCCTTGTTCTGGGGAAAAGAATTTTTCAAATAAGCGCAAAAGCCCGTTTTGTGTGGATAATAAATATTACTTTGTCGCAAATTTATTATTAAAAAAAAAGTTTTTCGAGCACGCTTTCATAATAATTTATCGTCTTGTCTACCGCGGGGTGAAAAAAACATTATTAAACAACAAAGTTTTGATGATCGTTGTCACACGAATGTGCTCGTGCGATGCCATTGCAAACGTTTTGTCATCTCCGCCACCCGCGTATTTCATAATAATAATATAATACAAGCGGAGGACGTCGCGGGACGTGAGTGAATCGTTAAACTATATGTTAGTGCAGTAGCATAACGTGTGAAAAAAAACATTTGTCAACATTTCCAATAAAACACTGCTAAAGGTTGAAAAATAATTCAGCGTTAGATTTCGTATATAAAAATCGCACGTGAATCTGCCGCGATAATGATGTGTAAATCGATACGAAATCATTTCATTTTCGTCGGGAGTGAATAATAATTGGAAAAAACATTTTAATGGAAATCGTTTCGTTATAATATCGTATGCCTCAACCGTGTCCTGTGATGTTCAAACGGCCTGACACAAGAATAATAAATTATGCTGTTGACCAACTACAATATTATTGTTGGTATTCGATTTCGTATGTCTACAATAATTACAAAGTGCGTCGGGTTTGTCTCTGTGCGATTTGTTTAATCACGTTTGATGTTCATCGTCGTCGATTACTGACAGTTGTTTTTTTTTTTTTTTAATTAAACGACTACCGTTTGTATTTATATAATATATTTTAATGACAGTGCATATATATTGTTTAATGTATACGTTTGAATTGTAGTGCGGCGGCGGCGGCGACCACCATCACCACCCTTCGCGTGTATTGTTTTTCGATTATTTTCGACCGGGAAAACTTAATAAATCATCCCGCGATTCCTGGCCGTACAGCGAATAAATTAGGTGAGAGGCGGCCGAACCAAACAAACGTTAAAAATAACAAAACAAAAGAAATGTAAATGCGAGAATATGATTAGCATTATTTTAAACGCCGTTTTGTATACGTATATATTAAGTATTATATATATATTTATATATATATATACCTAGTAGAAATATAAACTCAACTCCGGCGGGTGCTCGAACAAGACTGGGCGCGCGTGATCTTTTGATTAAAATGTGTTTGTATATCGTCTGCGGTCGGTATTATCTGCTCATTTGAATAAACGCTATTAAAATGAGAATGAAAAAAATAAAAATAAAAAACAGTAGAAGGAAAAATGTACCTACACATAACAGTGGGTAATGGAACTCCGGCGAGATGAAAGTGTTTTTGTTTTAAATTAAAAATGTGTATTATGTCATTGTTTGTGTAAGTGTGTGTGTGTGTGTGTGTGGTTTGTATTGTCTCAAACATTGCATATACGCCCAGGATGATTCGATTAGGTACTATGCATACTGGAGGGTTGACGACGACCGAGGTTGGTTTTCTTTCTTATCATGACCACTGCGGTGACAGCCGAAACAGTGAAATCCTCCACGGATGTGTAAATAAAGTGTCATCACTCGCTGACGTATTTGTGAATCCGTTGAATTCGTAAAACGATTTCAGATTTAATATTAAATGTATATTGCGTAGCGTAGGTAGTTGCCATGAATGTGCAGCACATTTTTTCAAAAAACATCCAGCTGTGTGCACTCATATAATATATACATATTGGACGTTGTCGGTTAGTTTATAATGTGAAATAATTTTGATGTTAGCCGTCAACTTAGCGCTACATTGCTCAAAGTCGAATAAACACAAGTGAGGAGTTCATTTACCGCAGAACCTTGATATAGTCTGGATTAGCGATTTATCCGAACTGTTTACCCGATGTTTTTCGGGGGTGCACAAATTACCGAGGACAAGTTTGTTCCACCGCTTTTAAACTTCTCAATGAGGATCCGGTATGGCGTTTTCATATATACCGAATATCGAGCTTGAACGAGCGCTGGACGTCTTTCTTATCTAACAATGATAATTGATAATCAATTACGACAATCGCAACGTATTGAATACACCTATGTAATAAAGTGTTTAATATCAGGGTCAAGAAATATAATTCAATTATTTACTGATAAAAAAAAATACAATTTCGTAACGTGGAGGTACCGTAGTTACTTTTTTGTTTGAAAAGTAAAGTAATTTCATTACATTTTTATTTGAGTAATGATTAAAGTAATTTACGAATTTTAAGAAGTAACTTATGGGCTATAGTTAGGTTTTTGACAATTTTGACAACTCGCCCTTATAATGTATGTACGACCGAACAGACTACCGGGTTCACCGAACTACTGGAGGTCCGAAATCTAATGGCCACTAAATTTCTATCAAGTGTCCAAGAAGTCATATCAGCATTTGGTTGGATGGCTTATATAAGATTTTGCTATACACGTCTAAAGGTCCACACACACTGGAGCGGTGGCGGTAAAATTATTTTGTCTTGGTGGTGCCTCCACGGTGGTGGTGAATTGTGTCCGGACTCATTTTACCCCTATTGTGTGTGGGGACCTTAATAAAAATTCAAAAATCAATAACGGTGTAATAGGTACCTGATATTGTGCTTAAGATTTATTAAAAATGCACTTGATGAATACAAATCTAACCAATCTCTTTCTCTCTCTCTCTCTTTCCCTCTCTCCGTCTGCTAATTTACTTGCGGTTTTCAACCATGCGTTATGGCTATAATTATAAGGATTCATTTTCTAAAGAGTAAATCAAATATAATGTATTATAAATAATTATTTGGGCACGCTTGTCACATAACTCATTCATATCCACAGTGAAATTGGCTATATTAACTCCTCAAATTAAATTGTATGTATTTTAAAGATTTTTTTCGAGCTCCACTAGTACTATTTACAATAGTAAACGATTTACTGTATATTTAAAAAAAAAAAAATTAAAAATTAAACAATATTATCCGTGTTACATTCTTTTTACATTTTTGAAAATTAAATTTTAGATTACAATAATTCAACACTTCATTATTTGTATTTTTCAATTCTAAAAAGTAATTTATGAATTAATATTAAATTGAAAGATTGGGATGAAGAATACAAACTACAAAGAGTAAAGACGATTATATATAGTATTCAAATCTGTTTTCGTAATTGATTCTGTTCCACGCAATTGGACGTGCTGATGGTACTCGCTAGGTATTTTTTTGTTCTAACCTACAGACGGACAGAAGTGCCAACAATGCAAAAATATTGAATGTTTATGAAATGTTTCTCCTCCGATTCAAAAGAATCTGAATAAAATTATTTCTTTTTTAATAACTCATGATGTTGAGCTCATCTATTATAAATTATAATATGCCTAGGTAATATTAGCCGTGTTTCATTATCACTAAAAAAAAAAAATAATAATAATTAGCTGCTAGACCCAAAATTACTTGATCTAAATATTTAAAAATATTTTAATTTTGTTATGTTTAATTGACAAATGAAAAACAATTAGCTACATGCTTATACTATTACGTTATGGTAAGTACGTATCTATATACTTGGGCCTTTTATTTACTTACAAAGCATATAGTTTGTCGGAACATGCCCTTAACTAAATATGTTGATATTTAGGTAATGGTATAGGATTACTTAATATTATTTTAACCAGTCTAAGCTAGATTTGTAAAAAAGCCTAATTTTGATTGAAATCTGTAAAGTTTAAAATACATTTCAACATTTCATCATTTTGAAATATTTTAATTTGCTTTTAGGGTGAATAATCGCTGTGCTTTTGTTGACTTCATTATTAGGATTTTTCCAGTTTCAAGAAAACCAGTGGGTGGTTTATTAATTAATTTTTTTACATTAAATTTGCATAATGTCCCCGACTCGGTGAATATTATAACACTTCATCATGAAATATTTTGTTATTATTATTATTATTTTTTTAATAATAATAATAATAATAATAATAATAATAATAATACGAAGAAAAAACAAAGAAATATGGCACCAATATTTTAAAAGACGGTTCACTTGGGTTTTATATTAATTTCCCGACAACGAAGAAAACTCTTGAGAGATCCAATGACACAATGTCTTCGACGACAATGAAATCGACTAACATTTTTCGTTGAGTATGTTCCATTTCCTAAATGCACTATTCTAGTTTTAAAAGTAGAACCAATGTTTAAATGAAAAAAAAAAGAAAAATTGATCTCGATTACAGAGTATTGTTGTTGAATTTCTTCCAGTACAATATATGGTACTTAATAATATAACTTAAACTGTGGGTAATATTCGATATTTCGATTGTCCCCTAAACGACTCAAGTTTTGTTTATAATTAGTAGCCATACACGTGATAAATAAACAGATACCGGGTTATAAAGGGTGACCCTGTTCCACCCAAATTATATTGACCATTTCCGCCAAAAATGAAAAAAAGGTTTAACTTTCGTTTCCACCAAACAAAGTATGAAAACAAACAATTTTAATTTTTAAGTGTATTTATATAGCGAGTATTAGTAGATGTAATAGTGAATTGAAATTTATAGATAATCGCAAAAACCGTACAATGATATTATATAGCGATGGCCATCGATAATGGCAATATAAGTAAACATTTTTACTTATTATGTAATTTATTCAAACCACTAATAAATTTAACTATATATTTTACTTCACAGTTAACTTAGGTATATTTTCATCATGATATTTTAAAATATTTTGATATTATTCATACTGTTTGATTTTTTTAAAACAATATATTATATTATCGTGTATGACATACATATTAAATAATATACAATTTTGTGTTTTTTCATATTTGAATGCAATGACACTAAATTTTATACATAGGCACTAAATAATTAATTTTTTTACTATGAATTATTATTCAAACTTTAAGGTATTTTACTGTGACATAAATACCCACACAACACATTTATTTTTAAATCGATTATTTTTATGATGTACATTAAGCAATATTATAAAACTATAAGATACATTTTATTATTATGTCTAATTTAACTAATCGATTGTAGATATTAATGTACGCAGTGTTATTTAGGATAAAGTGTAAACGTATGTTAATTCTATACAGCCAATAGCTATTACCATCAAGAATTTATTTAACAAAAAAATATATATTACAATTGTTGGTTACATCTCACATGAACTCGTTACATTTTCACGGTTTTATTTATTTGTTTGATTCCCAAACAATATTTAGCGTAATAAAATGTTTTCTCAAAAGAACATATATTTTGGCGGAAACGTGCTTATACTTATGTACAATAGTAATATATTAATACATATTATATTATAATACGATGATAATATTCTATACGCATATTTTACGGGGCTTATTATTTTCTAAACGTTTACACATTTCACAAATTGACTCTAGAGCTATTAAATATCACATCATTATTATCATGTACATAGAAGAAGATATTTCAGAGTAATAATTCGAGTTAACCCGATGCGGTACTCGTTGAGACTTATGAATGTCTAGCGTTATTGTTTTAAAGCAAATATTATTATTTCTACTAAAAACCCGCAATATGATATTGCAGTGATGCTATCGTGATGACGGGAATTGAACAATGCATACACTTTAAGGATAAATACGTGCGTATAATATAGACGTACTCGGGTGATGATATCATATATGATGATGATGATGATGATTGATGCGATCGGGAAGTCGATTGGCGGGGGGAAGAATGGCATGTGTTGTGGAGGGAGGGGGGGGGGGGGGGTGGCGAGGGAGATGACGGGTGCACACGTGTTTTTAGATGGCGGAAGCCCGATTAGCGGAACTCAATAATACACTCACGGTGCACACACACGTCCAAGATAATATTATTATGTACAAGAATAGAAGAGTAAGATTCACGGGGGAGAATCGAAGTTTATACTCAGATCGCTAAGAGTTGACACATAACGTCTGAATATGTTGTTTCCAGCTAAATCGTTAGTAAATTCATAGTAATATTTCACACGAGAGTCTTACGTCATATCGCTCACCTTTAATTTATGCTATCTAAAGAGCGTATTATAGGTGCACGATTCCGAATAATTTTCATCGATTTTACAATGTGTATTGTGTACTGTACTATAGATAGGTAGACTCAGTGTAGTGAGTATATAATATAATAACGTATTTTTATTTTAGAGTAGTGTAAAATACATTTTAACGACTTAAAAAACCGATCTCAAATAATGAAAAATATTGTATACCTAATCTAAAATTCAATTAAACGTCATGTTATCGAATCAAAATAAGTTATCAGTAGTGTAATCTTATTATTCTATACACAAGGTAATACTTTCATTAATTAGTTTTAATATATATAAAAAAAAAACATATCTACTGGTATAAACTAGATTGAAAATTATGTATATTATTCGTGAACACAATATTATTAAGGGGAGTAGGTATTAAACATTTCGGGACTAGTATAAATTATTTAAAGTGCCATACACATAAAGGGTGTTTAGAAACTTTGGAAACCTCAACTTTTCAGTGAGCATAACATGCTGAATAACGTGCAACGGTATGTGCAAAGATAAATAATAACGAACAATATACCGCAGTAACTAATAAGTAATAATGTGGGTACCTATATAATTATTATAGTTTAACGGTACAAGTGTCAAATTGATGGTAAATCGTAGCACGTTTTATCACAATAATGTTTTCTTCTTTATAAATCGAGAGTTCTTACACCGTCTGAGATGTTCTCGAAAAGGAACAAAAAATTAAGATTGACAGAGTATAAGAGTCACATTTATCGATCGGATATCGTCAAGATAAAAATAATAATTGTGTTAAAGTATCGTAATAACGAAATATAATCGGTAGCGCGTTGTGCGACCATATGCACTAGACTTTATTATTATTATATATTATGTATACGAGTGGTCGTTGTAATTTATTCTCATAATTGAGAGGGCCGAAGTTTAACCGTATCGGTAGAAGCCGGGATAGTAGTTAGTTGTTGGCTGTTCGGCGGGTGCAGTGGTGATACACTGTTGGCGAAGCGGAATGGGTGGTAGGAGGTTAGGGGAGGTTTTGTTTTTATTGCGGTAATTGTTATACTCCCGTGGGCGGTTGTGGAGGGGGAAAGATACCTTTACCACTAACACCACTGTCCCCTTTCCGTTCTCTGTCGTTTCGAGATTACGTGAATTCTGAACGGAGGTGGCTCCGGTGGAGGGTTGTATGAGCCGTATACGACGATCGCGGCGAGGGTGGTGGGAACGAAAAGGGTAGTGGAAACTTTTACGGCCTTGCAGTCTCATGCGGGGCGTAACGCGTCCGCAGGTTTTGGTCCGATAAAAACTGCACTGGAATTGTGTTATATACAATATACATAATATATGTATATACCTAGGTCCTAGGTATTGTACTATTTTGCGGTTACCGAGTCGGTTCGGTAGGCAGACCGCTGAAACAGGACGCGGTTCAAACGGTATTTTGCCTCATTGCTACACACAAGTATGGTTGCACCTTCCAATAAATTCACTAATAATTCGTCGGTCACTACTCGTAATTCGACTAATTATTGACCAGCGTTTCTTTTCAACACTGCACAGGGCCCCAGCCCCGTTCGTGTGGTACTTGACGGACTAAAGACGGTGACAAGCGTCGACGATATGGTCGCATACCATCTGGTCACATTACATTTGGTTTTAGTCATAATACTATTCATGCTCAAATTATTTTGTCCACCTTACATTGATTCGTGAATTTAGCTTAGAGTAATATTTATTTTAATACATTTATAGTATGAAATTATTAATTTCGTACTTAAAGAAGGTCACTTATGGTTTTGATACTCTTAAAATATAATATCAGCTGTTAATTATTATACTTTCAGTTGCATACCTCTTGAGGTATGATGTCATTACTATTATTATAGTACCGTATTAACATTTAACTTTATTTAGTAATGAGTTTTAGTGAACATTTTTACTTAATTTAAAGGTGTACACAAAGGTTGAGCAGGTTATTATGTTTATATATGTAACATGCACTATATGCTTGAGGTTCGACCTACGTAAAGTTCAGCCTGAACCCTGTCGTTGTAAGTACGATTAAATACATTTAGCCAAACAAAGTCCTTTGGCTAATGACCAAGGGTGCACTCATAAGAGTGATGTACCTATATAAGAGACTATAATTCCCTTATATAATATCTATTAAAAGTATACTATATTATAATTATACTACATTTTTAAAAATATTTACTTTTAAAGAACACAGTTCGTTTTTACTTATTAAGTTAGGTAGAATTAATTCCTTCAATTAGATGTCATCACGACATATAATAAAATAAAAATAATAATCTCCATATACATAAAAGTTGTTGAAGCTCTGGCACACGTTCTTGTTGATTTCGGAATGTTGTTTTTCCCAATTATTATTTAATTTTATCATACTTTTGAGATTTTAATTTAATGTATCTGCACATAATATTGTATACGAGTTTAATATTCTTTATTCAATAAATCTGAAAAGTGTGTGTATGAGCACTTAGAGATTGAACAGGGTTGAATATAATTGAACATGCGTTTATTATGTTGTAGTTTGCTAAGAAAGTTGAGTGTATTATTAAATAGACAAGTAGGTTATGTTTTCGCTCTCAATAAATAACTATTGGTTTGTCTCTTCTTGGATGTTCTGTTTGTGGGTGGCACCCTAGCTGATCATGACGAATTATATATACTATCTTGATAATATAATTATTATTTAAAGTCTTACGGTCGTGTACATAATGATTTTACTCGTTATCAGTTAATTAAATAGAAGCTCAAAGCACATAATTAAAAAAAAAAATCTGAAAAAAAGACACAAGACCGGAGCTTGTTTTAAAAATGAATACAACGTAGTAAAATTTATGGTTTGAACTCGGTCGATGCTCGTTAATCATTTTATTGGTAAGCCTATTTACTTTACGTCAAAATAGCGTATCGTGATTAATTATCGGACACTGTTTTTATCAAGTCTTTAATATTCCAAGTAAACGTGTTTGTTTATGAGTTCGATGATTAAACATGATTACACTAGGTTTGTATACTAATACTAATTACGTGTAATATATAAGTAAACTATATACATTACATTTCATCGTATACAGCGGGTCTGCAGAACTCGTGTACGGTGTGGCGCGTGCGTGTTATTATTAATAAAAATAATATTTGAAAAACAATTTATCAAAAACCACACGGAAACTTTTTCGGCAGAAAGAAAAATATTTATTAATCCCCGAGTCGAGGCATTTATTTAATTTTACACCACCCCTAAATGCTGCTTTTGCCCGAGCTGTACGCGCCGAATTGGTTCCGCAAAGTTTTACCAATAATCCTCCGGGTAATTCCTAAATCAACTTTTACAAGAAAATTATTTATTAATACATTGGTTCGTAAAACATATAATATCGCCAGACAGTTAAACGGTTGTTCGGCTCGACACGCAGTATATATTATATACATATAGGTGTACAAGGGTAGTTGAAAATTAAATAAATTGCGTGTGCGCGCCGACTTTTATTGGAACGACATTACATATTATGCACTCAGTCCCTGTTTTTGTTTTTACCGTCTCGTGTACTCATAGATCTACCATGGTCTCTTGGCCTTGGGATATCGACTCTGAATTCGTGGCCATAAAAAATGTTACGAATTTTTCAAGAATTCGGTTTCAATTATTGGTAAATATCTGTTTATCGATAACTTCGAATTTTTACACTTGCGTACTTGGTGATTAGCGTCGTCGCCGTCGTCATCGTTAAAACTAGTTTTAATCTTCACAGTCTAAATAGTAACGACGATATATTTTGTCTCTGGGACGTTTTTTTTTGTTTTGTTATAAATACAATGTTTGTAAGTATTTTATTTAGGTAGGTACTGTGAAATTTTTAGTTTCGATGACTGTACAATACTCAGTGGATATTATTACTAAGCGAATTGATATGAATTCGTCGACAATATTTAGAATAGATAAAGTGATCCAGTGATTGGTTAAGCATTACAAAATGATGTGTTGCATATTTTTAAGACACAAAGGTTAGACGATGCTACTAAAAATAGTTTATAAAAATGTTGTCGGTTACATAGATTAGATTAGTAGACTATATATATACATTACAATTATTCACTACGAAAACAAAAAATTGTTAAGGTTTTCTACCTTCCGTATCGTACCGATACTTTTGCGTACTTTCAAACTGTATAATCATTCGGAGGACAATGTTTGTATATTAGTTTGAGTAGACTTAACACAAAAATATATCATCGCATAGTATCTTAATTTTTTTTTTAAATTTAATATCGAATAGACTTTATACATAATACATCGTACTTAACGTTCAAAAATAACTTATAAACTTATAATACTTTGGTACAGTACCGGATAATGGTGAGTATAAACAGCCACGGCTTTCAGAACTTTATCAATGAATAGTTAAATGTACGTTGAACGCATTCATTTTTCTAACGTTTGCGATCCGAATGCTTTAACTTTTCAATAAGACCGTATTCCGAATAAAATACGACTGTATCGTTTATCACGGATCTCAAGCATTAAAGTAAAATAAATAAGTAAAGAACTTATAAATTATTTTATTTATTCGTTTATTTATTTATTTATGTATTGTGTTAAGATTCTGAGCTGAGCGAGGAATGTATCTATCGGTTTTAAAATGATGTTATATTGATGATTTAGTGTGACCCTTGTATAATGTTATATGTAACAGAAGGTACCAAATCGTTTAATCCAGTAAGAAATGCAGGTATACTTTAAACGGATAACTTTGTTGTTTTTCGATTTGTGCTCAAGCTTCTAAAGCTCTTGGTAAGAAAAACGGCTAACATCGTATACTTGGGTGTAAGTTTATTGTATTTTTATTCAAAAATTTATAGTTGATAACCCCAAAGTCACGGGTATTTTCATCGATTACAACTGTGTGAACTTAGTACCGTTTTTAGTAAGCTATAGAATTAAATTATTAAGCGTATTTCAATATTACTAAAACAAATTTCATGATCCTCGAAAATCCAGTTATAAATATTTAAAATTGAATTTACTCTGAATCGTATTTAGATTTGATGTTTATGTAATTTTTAGATTTATTAGTATTGTGAAATCTTTGATAATATAATTTTAAATATACATTTTTAATTTTTAAGTGTGCAATAAACAACACACCACTGTCCTATTATGATATGCGAATAAGAAAACAAAACTATAGTTCTTGATACATAACGTGCAAGTATTAACTACATTAGTATAGGTATATATCATATATATATCGACATTTCAATCAATTACATGGTTGATTTAAATATTTTTTTAGTTTTTAAATGTATCTTCATGTATAATTGGTTATAATATTATTCAATTAAATTGCTTTAAATATAAAATCGAGAGTGACCACTAAAAATGATCCAATGACATTTTTGAATTCCATAGTTGGATTTTAGAAATCTTAAAAGGGTCGGTAAACAAGAAAAATGTCTAATAGTACGATTTCCTACTATATATAAGAAAAACCTTTTACTGCTTGAACGAACGCCATAATGTGAAGAGTAATCCTTTTGGTATTTACAAAATCGTACGTATAACGGTGAAAAGTAGTGGTAAAAAGGTTTCTCTGTTCCTGTAAGACGTCGTCGAGGGGTGAGAAAACTTAGGCTCGAACGTATTTTATTTTACATTATCGGTAATTTTATTTCAATACTTTGGAAATATTACGCCGTACGTGCGTTTACAATTTTGTTGGTCTTAAACGGCGACGTCGGTGTCCATTTCACGTTAACGATAAAATCAATAAGAGGCCAGAGCGAAATATTATTATTTTCGTCAAAAATGTAATGGTAAAAAATAGCCGACGGTGACGACAGATGTTCACTGTATGGGAACGGCATATCGATCAGACTCACTTTGCTGTTTGCAGGTCGTATAAACATAAGAGCTGGAACGAGTAGGATATGGTTATTGTTACAATGTTTTAATTAAATTATAGCGAATGCGGTGAACGTTGTTTTATGTAAAACTATTTCGAGTGAATACAATTACCGTTATGTTATTGAAGAAAAAGGATGAGGCAGTTGTAGTCCTATAATAACAATAGATATGAGTTACTGGGAGAGAGCGGTTGGTAATTCCTAAGAATTGAAATATGTATTCAAGCCAATAAAAATGTTTGCATCAAACAATTAAAACATTAAACTATAACTTAAGATCCAACACAATTTTGTTTGCATAAGAATATGATGAGCTATAAAAATGTAATTTTCTAATAATTCTGAGCTCGTTTATTAGGTAAGTAGTTACATTGCAGAACAATTTCTTAATACCAATTGAACTGTATAATATGAGTTGAATATACTTTATTATAATATTTATGTAGGCATTTAATTTTTATAAATATTATTATAGTTATTTGGAATATTAAACTATAAGATATTATCCATTACGTTGCCCACGCCATATTTATAGATCCCGGGAACATGTTAAGTTATAAATAAAATGGGTGGATACTGGATATGACAATTTATGATTACTTTGATTAATTAAAATCGTAGTTGATACACGTTTTTAGAATGATTCTAAATTAATTATTATTAATACTAGTAGGTAGGTAATTGTGTCAATTTACCTGATCAAAAAAAAAATAAAATACCTATACTTGCCTTAATTAAATTGTTCATTAGGATGGCTTTTTTTTTTATCCCATTCTCTAAATTACAGTCCCTATATAATATCTATAAAAATTAAGTAAAAAAAAATGAATTTCATTCGGAAAATTAAATAACAGGTGCCGCAAAAGCACTTCGAAGATTTATTATACGCTATTTATTATTATGCGTGCATAATTTACTTAATTTAGTTTATAATTTTTAAAAAGGCTATTCCAGACGAGTTTTTTTGTGTAGAAGAAAAAGCATAATATATATCAAAAAATTGTCAACAATTATGGCTACAAAAGAATTATTATACAAGAAATCATTAGCTGAATGCATTTTAAAATAAATTGAAAACTTCACAATGACCATTTGGTATACTATTGTTAGCATTTCCTATTTTGATCGTTTAACCTTAAAAATTTGTTATAGTTAACGCATTTTTAATATTGGCAAAAGCGTTTGTTTCGCATATTTTATGCATTCCGATTTGGGATTTTATCTTAGTCTGGTCGATTTATTTTTAAAATAATTAAAACTTGTGGCATTATCATATTTTATAATATTTTATAATTTTTTTCTATTACATCGTCATTACACGTGTAATATAAATTATAATACATATCCAACGGTTATACTTATACATACTATTATTAAACTATATGCTACTTTGGGGGGGGGGGGACTTTATGTACTGTCAACAACAACGAAGTCATAATTATATGACGTCTGTGATAAATTCCGATAAAACAGTCGTATCAGTGAAATATAATACATTATAATGTAATATCGTATATTATTTTTCCCTCAACACTCTCGAAGTCCTAATTTGTAACGTGTCCTTACTTAATTGGATAGTTCGGGATTAATTCAGTGTAATTTTTTACGCAGTTAAATCTTTTATGTAAACTTACTCCTGAAAATAACGTATCGCGTGCACATTAAACGCGGACGTTTGAAAAATGCGTGTTGTTTTCGGGGATAAATGACTCGCTGCAGAGGAATATTGACCGTTTCCCTTATACTTCTATTTTTTTTTTTTTCATTCTCTCCTCGCTCGTTTTATATAAGGGCGAACAAAAAGAAAAGTAAAGACACGCGAGCAGCACACCTACTTACTAACTATACGACTATAATAGCTGCAGGTATTGGCAGGATGTCATATTATAATATTATAGCCTATAGGCATACCGATGTATGAAAAATATGAGACTCAATAAAAATCCTGTCCGTTTACACATCGTATCGCAACACAATGTTATTATAATAGGTAGTATATAATATAGTATTGTATTATATTATTATGCTTCGTACCTTTATATTAAACACGATTGGGGTGCGAATTTTAATTAAAAACCCCTCGAGCCAGGGTCCGTGAGGCGCGAGTACACATTATACATATATAACAGTATATGCATATGATTGTGCCCATATATTGTACACACTGTCGAAATCAATCCGATTAATCGACGCAAGCGCGTACTGGCCTACACTATCCTCTGAAAACCCACAGCACTATTGCGGTCCCCGACTATTGTCGCTTCGGACTTACCGGACCGCGCTCGAAAGCCGCGGACCGCTTTCCCTTGTGATGCAGTCCACGCTATTATGGTACCTGTACGCCTTTTCACGGACAGCGCATGTGTGTGTCAGTGTGTCAGTGTGTGCGTGGGGTTGGGATGGGTGAGAAAGAGAGGTCGTCGCACGCTGATGAATGATTTACTTGTACACAAAGTAATTAATTCCCACCCCGTTGAACACGATTAGCATTCTGATAGTACCTAGTACCTATCTACCTCTACACACACACACACACACACACACACACACACACACACACACACACACACACACACACACACAGAGTAAATATGTATATGCTCGGCTACCGCAAAACTAAAGCCAAAATACCGATCAACATTCCATCTTCGATACGTGCCTGTTTCCCTATTCATATGCAGGTATATGGACAGAAAATCGAAAACTATTTATAATAATTATGTCGTACACACTGTTGACCACCCACTCAACGGCTGCGTATCACTGGTTGATCAACTATATTTTAACATCTATTTTAATATATATATTAATCAAAATATTATGTGTATAATGCTCTGCGATGAACCGTCGTCGTTGAATACATCGTTTGGATTACAGACTATTAAACTTACCGTGCTGGAGAGAGAAAATCTAGTCCGAAATAGTGGACGACATCTTGACCGCGATTTATATTATATTATAGGTTAAATAACTGCTGTGATGGGAAAAGGTTTCCCGGTCGCACTGATTTCGCCTGCATTACAAGTATAATAGTAGACTTATTTTGCGGGAATTGTCTCTCAGCATTAGACGATTAATTGTGCTTTATGCAAACATCCATTACCTACTTGAAAGCGTATACTTATTGATACTCTAGCATAATATAGAGGTACCTGCTATAAGTGATAGAGTGTTCAACGAGTTTCACTCTATTCTAATGGAATCGATGAGGTAAACTCTAATGAGAAATGGCAATAATGGTATTAATAATGCTAGACGTTATGGTATTAAAACTGATAGTTAACTCTTATTGTTTTGTAAAATGTTTATAAACTCAGTCACCATACGATATTATAAATTCCAGTTATCTCCTTGGTACAAGAACCAAAGTATTTTTGGTTAATTCAGTATCAGTGTTCGGTTAATCATATAAGTAATATGATCAATCATCAAAATCAAAGAAATATCACGTCACTACCTAAATTGTAAAATGCATTACGACCAATATTGCCCAAAAGTTGTTTTATTGTATGTATGATGTACAGGTACATATTATATTATATTATATAAGTAAGTATATAACACAGAAGCACTGTACATAGTACGTGAGTGGTCTTATTGAAACGTAAAAAAAACGTGTTCGAAATTGTTGATAACGCAACAAAGAAAAAGGCTTCCTTTCATCATTTAATTAACTCGGTTGAGTACACACACACTTGACAATTTACGTTCGAACTACGCGAATACATATAATATTATATATACTAGGTAAGTATAAGGAAAAATTTTTAAACACTTCAAAAATCCACTTAGCACATGTTCACAAGTACTAATTACTTTATTATTATTAGTGTCTGTCATAACTAGAATCATAATGTAGAAAGAAGAAAATGTGATTTCGAATCCAGTTGCGCACAGTCTCAAGTGTACCTTTTGTTTAATACAAAATAATATTGTACATACATTGTATTATCGTCATATATAATAATAGCAGTATTATTATTATTGTGCTTTTAGACGAACGCGTACGTACTCTCGAATAATATAATATTGTTACGGTGCAAAGTGTGATATTATTTTTTATTATAATCATTGTGTGGGCGTATGCCTACAAGATATGTAGAAACCAGCTATGTATCTACGCACTAACCACACGCTCGGTAACGATATTATGATACCGCTAAGGTTACGTCAAGATGTTATTGTGCACGGGTATCTCTTGCGCGTTTAAAGTGAATATGCAAATGTTGCACTTGTCGAGCGGTGAAATTGAAATATCGTATGCAATAATTTTATATTATATAATATAGTATGTAGGATTTGGATTTCAACACCTCCGGAGAAAATACAAAGTTACACGAAGTGCATGTATAATATATATATATATATTATATTGGATGTACAAAAATACGTATACGAGAACACCCTTTGTGTGTGAATCGAATTCGATAAAGTGTATATCTATCTGTTTGCTCCAGCACTGTTCAAGTGTGTGTCGTAGATTGGGAAATAATATTTACAATCGAGATTGTGTACTCGGGGTTTTTTTTTTTTTTGTAGGTATATCGTATATATATTATTATTGGCTTTTATTTTATTTTTTCGAACTACGCACCAGTGAAGAACTACTATACAGCGTTATAAGTTTATAACGACCCAGAAATCATAACAATATGACGAAACGATAATATGAAAGAAAGAAATTTAGATTTAGTTAGAATTTACAAACATCATAATATTGTCTTCAAATTACCGCTACAGATAGTGTACTTACTCATCCTACATACGTTTAAAATGTAATTTATGTATATGTCATATGTGTAAGACCAAGACCATCGTAATATAATATTATTAGTTCATAGGTGGCTGTAGTGTGTGAAATGTTGATGAATGTCTTTGGTAGCGGACAGTTACATTATTTATTCATTTTTTTTTTTTTAATTGAAGACAACACGTATATATTATATTTTATTTCCTATTTTAAATTTAAAACTCTGTATGTCAAACAATTTATCTTCCAACTAATAAGTGGTTGTATCATTATTCATTCTTTATATAATTCTTTAAATATTCTAAATATAATATAATAAATAATGAACCGCCCATACTATATTTTTTGAAGATTCGACTTTTTAAAATCTATACTTGTTGTTAAACTTTTCATACGCCACACTAAAATCATAAAATATAAATTAATAGATTTAATTAAAACTGGTCTTTAAACTAATTTATATGATACTTTAGTGAACTGTTTTAATAAGAAAAATAAAACGCGATGATATAAAAACAAAAAAGGTCTCTGTTCATAACTCAACAATGCAAATTGATTTTATTTGTAATTAAATAAATATTCAACTATAGCCTTCGAAAAATGCCTATATTTTCCTGGAACTCTTCTAAATCAAAGCTTTTGGGTGTTAGCTACGGATAATTAATTATGATGATGGCGTCCAATCACCAACAAGGTGTAGGCACTATAATATTACATAATACTTTTGATATCGGATCCCATTATATTTTATGATCCTAGGTACAACTATATGAATATTGAAATATGCTTATAAAACAAAATGTATCGATTGACTTCACTGTTTACAGTAATTAAACACTGATGGTATTGCTTAATGCTTAAGTAGACTCACACACATACATAGATTATTAAAATATTAATATATAATATATTATTTAGTAATGTTTAGTTTTAATATTCAATACAATTCAATCTAAAACTTAAATATTTTTTTTTTTTCACACACACACAATACAGGTATTAACTGTACCTACCCTTAAAACTTTAAGAGTGTTTACAGAGAACAAAAAATAGCATCGTCGTAAAACCTTTAAGCTATTCGATCCTCTCGTTGATCAACAACATAACAACACGTCTGTGCACGTTCTTTAACGGTGTATTCCAGTGCAAGTGGCCTATAAACCAACACTCAATCCCAAAACGAACGCGTTTCGCACGGCGATTTTATTTTATCTAAATTGTTTTGTTTTAATTTTCCCATCTCGCCCGTCCACGGTGTTAATACTGACTATACAACAATATAGTAAAACACTGTTAAACATTATGTAGGTACTTATTACGTGAAAACTGAGACATTTTAACGATTTTACATCCATCGATCCGCAAGAAAAGATGTTAGTATTTTATGTTTAGTACTTAAGTGTACTCTGTCAGGGAGAGAACATTCCTCGACCAGACGAAAATCGGTTCTTTTGCGCCTCACCACGAAACACCTTACCATGGTGGAACTGGTATCGATGGAAGTGGGGATGCACAGAATCGGATGGACAGAGCATAGATCCTATGTGGCATGCATAGTGTGTCGAATATGCAACAAGATACAGGGCCGTCCTAAAGTTTTTCGGGATCATTACCTCTGATAAATTGTATCTCTAATCTTTGTCCCTCTGCAATACGACAATAATAAATTATGACAATTACCATGACGACTGAAAACGTTCCCTGTTTATGATATGATATTTAATTACAAATTATAGAAATGAATTAATTAAGTTGTATTGATGAAATTGCATAAATTTGATTTATATGGATAACGCCGAGTAATCCTAATAAGCATGGTACTATTATTCAGCCAACACACAACATTCCATCTGAAATTTTTAAGGGGCCCCCTAGAAATTGTCATGGGATAGGAGAAAAATTATCCCCTCTCCTCTGGCGGCCTTGAGACGATAATGTGTACGCATACACGGGATGTATTTTGACGAAATGACCAGCAAAATATATTATACTCGTATTAGCATAAAACTGAAATGCTATATTATAATATTTATACACCGGGAACAATCATCGGGGCACGGGGGGATGAATACGGACAAGCAGGTTAATACTAATATATGTAAACGCGGGGTGTCTACTACGCCAAAACAACCTGAGGTACCTACCTGAGGGTACGACGAATCCATTACCTATGATAAATATGAGAATGAAAAAAAATATAAATAACCCGGAGATCGCGTTACTTGAAGTCGAGTAAAATTCGATAACTGCTGCACGTGTAGCCATGTCTGGCAGAAAATATACAACTTCGACATTACAATATTCATGCCGTATCCATTTCGTCGATTTATTTGTCACGTTTTGGGCGTACCAAAATATTATATTCTGAGCAGTCGTAATCGTAGAACCTACTCGTACGTTAACTTCGCACTTTGTACGCAAAACTTACAATGAGCTTAATGCAACCCAACAGGACGCAAATTGCGAAAAAAACAAAAACACCCAGTGAAAACGAATACAACAGTGTACGACAACAATAAATAAAATACGCATAGGTACATACCTACAGGGTGAACCATTTAAGTGTTTCCATTCATTTCCCAACGTTTTCGAAAATAGCAGAATATTTTTTGGACTTATTCAAGACTTATTCTAACTTTCAAATTCTACTGCGTTACAAGTTATAACTTATAACTAATAGTATACTAATTCAAAATTTGATTTTTATGTAAGTATCGGAATACTCCAATGACCAAAAAACATTCTGCTTTGGAATATAAAATTAAAAATATATTTTAATAATGATAACAATAAAAAATAATTATCAAAAATGTTGTTTTGAAGTTCCATCAAATGGTTTTGAGAAAAACAATTGAACTTTTTTTAAATAACGATGGCACACACTTAAATGAACCACATTGTATATATATATATACCAACTTATAATATATAATATATTATATTGTATGTCAAATGCGGCTGTAATATAATATTTTATCATACCCATATAATATCATAAGATATCGTCGATTCGTTTGTTTTGTTTATCGCAATCAAAAAAAAAAAAAAACAACAATTTTCAAGCGAAAATTCCACGTATCTCCTCCAGTCCTCGGAAATTTAAAATAAAAAATAAAGGAGCATAATATAATATTTTATAAATAAAAAACCTTAAATTTACATACCACCTAAGCTTTTTCATCGGCTGGACCACCACTGCGCCGGCGCGGAACACGCGGCCGTATCATACGCGCTCGCACTTAATGTGTGATACACGCGAAAAAAGAAAAACGAGAGGGCGAGTGGGTGAATGTGTGGGAAGGGTGGGGTGGGGATAACATATTTTGGAAAGTGTGCCGCGAAGGTATACGAATGCGGAATACAAATCTGCCAGTTTGAATACGCACATATAGGCGAGCGTTCGGTTATTTTTTCTGTTTGTTTTCGTTTACCTGCAAAAAAAAAAACAGTTACATCCGTTTGTCGCGTCCCAAAGGCACAGTTTCTACACGCATAAAAATCCCGAATAAAAACTCAGACGGGCTTTTGCTCAGTGTAAACATCAACTCGCGGGAACGCCCGAGCGTGTGTTGTGCAGAGACCGCAACCTTTTCCGCCGCCTTCATCGCACTATAAACCACTATATATACACTTTTTTATTGTGTAACGCAATATAATATATACGAAAAATATAATAATACATATATACATACATGTATATATATTTATACGCATTATAGGAATATAACGTTTAAAAAGTTTATGGGATCGGAGCAAAAGTTTATGATCGCGTCTGCGGTGGGTACATTATATCCGATTATCATATTATATATAGGTAGCACATACCCGGTAGAGGGTAAGTCACACTCGGATATTGTGCCTCTGAAGCAAGACGGCATCAGTGTGCGTTTATTGTATATCTCATTTATTAAATTCACATAAAATCTGTGCACGCGTGTCATCCCATGGCCAAATGATTAATTTAACATTACAGCGAGTAGATTATTTTCTTAACTCTACAGGGTCACGTATTTGGTCATCTTGCATCTCCTGTAAACGGTGACGATTCTGTATGGGTAGGAAATAACCGCTATAAACCTCTGTAGAATTGGCAGCGTGAAATAAGCAGAGATATATTCAATACCGATCCAACAAATTATTATTGAACTTTGTTTTCGCCAATCAATCGATTCGAAATGTCGATCAGAAAATTTTAATCCACTCTGATAGTGCAACTCTACTGTTTGTTGGAACATTTTGTTGATGCTAAACACTTTCTTCTCGACTAGCATTGCCCAATGTTGGAAGACTTCCATAATATATCAGCCTTTGTTTTCACTAGTTGCGGATAATTTTAACTTTTGCTCAACAAAGCTCACGCTGACCGTGCAATTATTGTTTGTTAAAACATAATTGTTTGTTATGCTATAAACACGTTCTTTCAGCTCTTCAGTTTGTAGAGTATTGTTTGACGACTTTCGGTGTGATATGTTTTCTGCCAACCCCTTGAAGGTTAGGCATATATATGTATATACACTGCATTGCAACGGTGAAAAAAATCACGATAAATCTGTATAATGCATACACTGAGAGATATTCGTTTAGAGGTTCAGGGCTGATCGTGGACCGCTCCCTGCAGCGAGTTGGGTTCTTTTTCTTCTTCTCGGTTTATTCCACGCAGTAGATATAATATAAGCAATCGTATATTCATACACGATTATTGTGTTGTACGAATGTTCACAGAACCTAGGGTTTGTTTTTGAATGAGACACAGTTGCTTCCTTCCCCATCCCGCTTAGAATCTAACTCCCATTTGTTTGGAAAATTTCCCGGTATTTTGATCTCTATCCATGCACTCATTTGATATTTCAAACTATAACAAATAATAGGTACTAGATTATGCATGCATTGTTCGACGGGTCTGTCGAAGATATAACTATCGGCTGAAGGGGAAGAGGGAATTTCAAATAATTTTCTCCGTCGGTCGTATATGTTGTACACTATCGCCAACCCGAGGTTCTATAAGCATTTCGAGTTTCTAGCATTGAAATAATAGTAGGTATTCAAAAACAAAATGAAATGATGCGTAACCGAATGAAATGCAGTAACGTTGTTCGATCGACAAAAACCCGGCTTGAGACGATTACCCAAGAATAATAAATATTATTAATAATAGTGTTGAAGATACCTAATAACAAACCGTTTCGACGCGTGTGGCGGCTTAGTGAGTATTGTCAAAGTTTTACTGAAAACTTTGCCGGGTACGAATACAGGCGTACTACTATATTGTGAAATGTTACATGAAACTATTATTATAATAATATTAATACAGCATGTAGGTACATATGTAGTAGCTTGGACAGAAATCTTGTACCATTATTGAGAAGACTCAGAAATTACAAAATGATTCAGTTTATTTATTCAGTGATTTTTTGTTTAAAATACATAATAAGTATAAAATCCTGAAAACTCACAAAATAGTTTGTAATTCAAAATTTGTTAATTTTTAAATTTAAATGTCTAGGGTTTCAAAACGTGATGTCAACAATATCCCTCCAAAGTTTACTTACAGAAATTAAAAAATCGTATTTTAACACACACTGTATGCATTGTATTTTCGTCATAATTATTATATTGTTTAGATACCTAAATACCTAATCTATCAGGTACGTGTACATAAATCTCTAGCAGAAAATCGTTTCGATGGCATGATCCAAACTCGTGACCCGATGAGTAGCCAACGATCGCAAGCGTGTTTAGCGTTTTCCCGAGGAGCCAGACTGGTAGGTGGATACCCTGTCGTCCGGGAAACGAAAATGGATGGGCACACGGACATACGCATAACTGTAGTAGGTAGTAGTAGAGTTACAAGCGCAGACGAAACAGACAAAAAAACAACAACATGCTCAGAAACGATGTTAAGTTGTAGCCGAAGAGGGGAGCGTAGAGAGATAATCAACGAGCTGGCTGCTAACTCCCTCCCTCCCGTACAGTTTGAAAACGGCTGCAAAAATGATGATGATAAATGACGACACTCTCACAGAAAGACTTTGGTGTAAAAAAAGAACACGACCTAGTCTCGGTTACGACGGAATATATTCAGAAAGAGAATGCGTGAGATAATGGACGTTTTCGGGAAAATTAATAAATCATAATATCATTATATCTTGAATTATTTTTCATTATTTTACATTTAGAAGAACACCAACGCATTAACGATGTGAACACTGTCCACTTTTGATAATCATTCGTTATCCAAATATGAATTCAAGCGCATATATTTCGTATATATATTATGTGTACAGATAAAAGAGATGACCCGCTTACTGACCACTCAACTTAAATTCAAAACAATGCGTGGATCTATGTGTATAGGGACATGCGATTTATATGATACCTATTAGCTATGTACCACCATGTAATGGTGAACTATGAGAAGATTTTCCAAAATTCTCATTTTGTTGGCTCAGGGAAAACGAATATTTTTTTGTTTGAGATGTTTGATTAGTTTTTGATTATAGAAAAATAAAACAGTTATTGTATTTGTACATAATTTTACATCTGTATCTTACATTTGGCCAAAACTACCCGAATTGTTGTGTTAAAAATATGTGTAAGTTACATTTAACAGAGCTTAAGACAGGATAAATCAACTGGCATTATTTAATTTGTCACTGAAAACACCGTGTAGGATCTGGTTATATATATATGTTTATAACGTACAGCGAGAGAGCTGGTACCTAGCTATTAAATTCGGGCTTGGAAATTAGCACTCGCCGAGGTAATTTATTCTGCATTACAGATGGTACATTTAACGGGACGAAAGGGTTTGAGTGATAGCCGCTCAACAGTTATTTTCTTTGTTTTAAAAAAGAATGACACTTATCTAAATGGAGAATAATTTTTATTTGGGTTTTTATGGAAATGAGTGGTAATGGAATTAAAAATCAATCATTAAATTCTACAGTGCTCTAAGGTATTTTTTATTTCAATATAATTACTATCATCATTAATATGATAATTAATTGTAATAAACGACATTGGGCATGAAATATTAAAATAGTTTGCCGTTTTTTTTTTTAATGCTAGCATTATGCCAATCAGTACTCCGTAGTATGTACAAGTGTGAAGTGAGTACTGTTTACTTATAGTTCATATTCAATTTTATTGACTTACGTTATTTGATGGTTAATCTCGTCCACATTATATAAACAATAAACATACAAGTTATAACGCCTAGTACTTGCATTTTATGGATCCATTTCCTCGGAGAAGTCTTGACAACATTAGAGACCTAGAGTGCTCCATTGTATAGGCGTTAAAAATTTGAATTAATAACAATAGTATTAATAATTAAATAATATACAGATACAGTGAAACCTTTTTTTAACGACATTCTATTAAATTACGTTTAGTGAACCATGACATTTTCATTCAATACCGTTTCTATTTAGCGAACATGATTTATATTTACTACAAATAATTGTATCATTATTGAAACGTCACGTCATGGCAGAACAATTTTATCATGAAAAAATATTGCTCTTTATAGTAAGATTAACCAACGTATGAAAAGATAGGCTTAGGTAATTAAACGAAATATTAACAAGAGTACAAACTTGTCAACATTTTTAACATGGGCAAGACCGGATTTTTTCTCAAGTGCTTATACCGAACAAGATTGAAGTTATTAATCCCTTAAATTATGAATGATTTGAAAAGGAATTAAACAAATGGCATGATATTGCAGACTGATAATATCATTTAAATATGTTATATTGTTACATATATGTACATTATTATTTATACAATTTTCATACGAGATATTAATGAAAAAAACGCTATTTTTATCCAACGATTCTTTTCAATGAACCTTCAAGTTCTTTAAATTGAAGTTCCACAGTATGCAAGTCTGATTCTGTAGTGTCTGTATCGTCATCACTTATTATGTATAGGTAAGTTAGTATACTTTCGTTTTTTTTAAGCATTTTTTTATTTATTAACGGCACGACGTCGGTCGTCTGGTCTACGTAATGTAATAATAATGTTATGAGCTTATATACAATTTTAAACGAAACAATCGTTATTGTGTAACTACATAGCACCCGTATGAGAATATGAGATGATTAGAAATGTCGAGTTTTTGTTTGAAAACATAAACGGAGACCCAGAAAACGACCAGTCCTAAGGGCTAGGGGTTACGCACATAATAATACCGGAATTAATCGTGATGCTAGGATCATACGGACATAATACAGTAGTTTACTATGATGATATATACATAGTTTTTACGAGATGCTATTGTTAGTTCAACGATGAACGCGACTAGAAAGTATTTTATTTTTCAACTGCATGTTGCGCTTTTATTTAATGTCACTATAGTTTAAAAACGTAGTTGTCGACGACACGAGATGTGTACGAACTCTGTCCACCCGTGGAACTTGGTATGGGAAGGGGCCAGAGGTGTAATTGTGTATACTATATTTACCATAATATGATATTGAAGAGGCTTTGATGTGTTGAAAATTAAATCGATATCCTTGATCGTCAGTATATTCCAGCCATTAAGAAGGTAAGTCGTGGTCTATAGGCTATTATAGATACCAAAGAAAAAAATCGTTCTCATAAATCTTAAGAATTTCAAAAAAACCTACTCCAGCATCGAAGCTCTGGCACCCTGTGTGACGCACCCCAGCATCTCCTATAAATGAGCATGCAATGCGATTTTGGCCCGTTGAACTTTCTCCAGAATTGCGAGTTTGTTATTTGTCGGCAGTCTCCCGTGTACATACCTACTGTACGTATAAATAATTATACACCAACTGCAGTCGTACGCATATTATATTATATAAGTGTGTGTGTGTGTGTGTGTGTGTGTGTGTGTGTGTGTGTGTGGTGCATTATATACTGACGGTGAGGGTCGTTAGATGGGTATATATGTGTAAGAGTGTGGCTGTGTGTGTGTGCTCGCGCATGCGAGTGTGCGGGTGATTGTGTGTACTCGCGTCGTCCCTCTCAATATTAATGTTCATTAAAACTTTGTCGGTCGGTCCGCGTTGCGACTACCGCGACGACGGCGACGACTCTACCGGGATGTTGGTTTTAATTAGGAAAACGCCATTAATATTATTATCTCGGCCGGGCGCAGCGGGACGACCGATACGCCGCGCGCGGTGCCCGAAAGAGAGTGAGCAAAAAACATAAAACTGAGCTGCTGCTACGTATACAACATAATATTTCGTGTGTACAATAATATAATAATATAAAGGTCTCCGGCTTAATCCTTTTGACGCGGTCCGTTAATGAGTGATAACGTTTGACACGGTGTCGCGCTTTGCCCGTTCATTATATACGGGACGACGGCAAACACGACCCTCGTGCGAGGGCGCGTCCCGTGTACACGTCATAATAATATATTGCCCCGTTGGGACCCTCGGAGGCGCTCGCCCTCGCCCGCTTTCGGGTTCGCCGGTAAACGAAGCACCGGCATAACCCGGATCTTAAGTCGTGTCATGTTGTTCAAAGGCGCCTGGGACCCGCGGGGCCTGGATATAAGTCGACGGCACTGGAAACGGTATCCCTCCTCACGAGGTGCACCGGTTTTCGTAAAATATAAGTTATAAAATATCTTGATATTCCTCGCAATTTTTAACCCTGAATTACCATAACGTTGTATGATATTGTTTGGGGTTTTATCGAGTGTGAATTTCACTAGTACATTTTTCAAAACATTGCGTCTCACTTTATCGTCTCGCCTTATATAATTCGGTACCATATTATTGTATATGAGTGGGTTGTATATCGTCGTTCGGAGCGATGTATCCTAATAGTAGGTGAAGTAAGCATGAAAAAATTAACGAAAAAAATGACAATGACGAACGAAAAAATTCGATTTATTTTACGATAATATTCGGTTGATTCATAAACGAAATCGAGCTGTAAACAATGACTGACTCAAAAACTCAGTCGCATAAACTCTGGTAAAATCGTATTATCCAGCCACTATAATATCATGTACACTATAGGACCTTTATATTCTGTTTTGTACGAGGAGACCGGATGGCCTATTGTGGTTATTCCGAGAATTCCGGTCGTGTGCAATATTCCTAGTTACGTCCTAACGCGAGTTCGATATTTGTTATTATAGTTATGTACATTGTACATGTATTATATACATATTGTTATTTTATATATAAATAGGTATTATAATTCAGTTGGTACAAAGTAACATGGTAGTTTGAAATGCACTATGCGCGGCGCATCTCGTTTTAACGATTTCAAATCAGAATATTATGTTATCAGAGTGAATTTAACTATTTCTATTTTCAGTATCAGGATAAGAATCAATAAATCATAAATATTTGATATAAATGTAAGTTTAGTTAGTTTACCATTGATTAAATAGTAAATATTGAATCTTTGAGTACATGTTTTAAGTAACAAACAAAATAATGAAATAAAAAATAACAATAACAATAAAATACCTATGTAAACTTTGATAACTACTCTCTTATTCCATTAAAATTTCAATTTTCATCAGCCTCTCTTATTTGGATTTTATATAATATCACCGAAAACACTTTATTTTATAAGTAATAATTTTACTGTACACTTTAATTGATGAAAAACAAAAACAAATTTTCCAGCGTTTCAAATTATTTTCATTTTTTATTGACGCTATTTGAACGTTCTAGTTTTAAAATAATTACGTTTATTGATTCAATTTTGGGACCCAGCATTGTGTGGGCCCTGGGGGATGCGCAACCACTTAAGCCCTGTCCAGACACTGCACAAACTACATAATACACAATTAAATACATTCATAAATACTGTTTCGTCTGAGAGCATCCATGTGGGGTTGACAAATTAGTCGAAATATATTTCCTCTTTTATGGAAAATCAAGCTTAAAAATAAATACAATTTTACAAAAATGTATAGATAAGTTTTGAAGCTGAAATATCTTACTACAGATATACGGTGATAAATGAAAATATTGATTATACAAATAACAAAGACGAAAAATATTTTATAATATAAGCATTATGCACGTTGATTCAATTTAAGCATCACATTATGATTAATATTTTAAAAATCATGTTTGTGTTTATACAATATACTGCTAGGTATAAGGTTTTTGGTATAAATTTAAAGTTATAATTGTATGTACACAGTAGAAGTCACTATTACGCATCATGCATGACCTTAACTTTCACGTTGATAATATTATTTGCGTAACGGTCAAAAGAGAATCATTGAAAATGAAGGCATATGAATAAAATCATAAAAACCTTTGTTTTTGCATATTCTTATGAGTATGTACTTGTAATATGTAAAAACACAATTATTCAATAATAGTATTATACAACTAAAAATTAATCGAAAATAAATTCAAGAGTTCGATTCAATGATGGAGAACAGTGTTGTACCTATAATAATTTCAAACGTATGACGGTAGGTAGAGTCATGACGTAGGAATGACATAGATCGGATTTCATCTTAAATCTCGCCCGTGTAAGATGCAATTTCACTGTTTCGCCTACTTGAAACTGCGCCAGACCGAATAACGCATATTAAAGAATAATAATCATATTGTCTTCCCGAGATATAAGCTCGGTGTTAGCGCTTTTTATGACCGTCGACTTCTGTATTTTGGATCCCACGTTTAAAATAACTGCAGAAAAAAACGTTTAATATAATATTATAAACAGACCATAGAGTAGGCTACGAGATTAGGGTCAAAAATGTATAGAAAAAACTTTATTTTGCGCCCTATTCCCACGGCCCGCCCTGTATATTATTTTTAACGAAATCATGAAATTTAATAGTTTAAGTATAAAACAATTGAATGAATTGAACGAACCTTAACTTAAATCTCAGCATTTTACAGTACAGATTTGACACTATTGAGAGTCAACAGTAATTATCGTTACGGCCTTATAAAACCTGTATAGTGGAGCTAATTTTTTTGTTTTTTATAATATAATATGATATTATGTGTTATTATATTTCCTGATAAACAAAAAAAAGGCTCTCTCTAATGGAACTAATATCTCTTTTTATCCGCTATAACTGCAGCACAATAACGATAAATCACCGGCGAAAATAAAATATAAAATTAGATCATAAATTGGACAGCGTACCATTAAGAGCAGTACCGTTGTGTCCAAAAGCAATTAAAGTTTTTATTTGTTTTTTATTTTATTAATTATTTTCGCAGTTTAATTATTGATGGATTTTTTTCTGTCAACCAACGTACAAACTGCAAGTCCAACCAAATAATTAAAGTCATTAATTAGGTTATCGTGAATTATGTGAAATGATTTTTTTTTGTATGTATTTTTTTTTTTTGGAAAAGACATTTTTATCAAAACGAAACGAAATTAAACAAATTGCACAACTTCTATACACCGCTTCTCTGTAGTCGGAATGAATTGCTTGTGCTAAGCTTAAATTATATATATGTATACACACCAGAAACTTTTTATTAATACTTTAAATTGTATAATATATAAAGAAAAACGGAAAAAAAATCATAAAATAAATAAAGACAAATGCTTTTACAGTGATTGGAATAAATACGATGTTGCATGTTAGACACAGAAAAAAAAATCGTCTTTAATTACTACGGTTGTTCGGAAATTTGTTTAATGATATAGTTTTTTCATTTCTTTCATTTTATCTCTCTCTCTTTCTTGTCGCTATCCCAAGAGCTACGGTTTTACTATATAGACGGACAATTATTGTATAAAATAGTGACAATGACTTATTTTGAACAGTAAACCGTTCATTGCTGGCTTTGAAAACGACCACTGTTATATTAACTTAATTTTACTCAATAAAAATATAAAAACTGAGAAACAATTTACAATAATTATATTAGATGTTTTATTTTTGAGAGACAAGGCGAAAACTCATAACGGTACCGTTAAACAATTAGATTAGGCGTGTTCGAGTTTTCAGTTTACTGCGATGAGTCCTTATACACTGGCCCGAGATACAGATATTTCGTCTTTATTAGGTACATTTTCAGTCGCTTTAAATAATAACTTAAATAAATATACAAGATACATATTATGATTTTAATGTTGGATATTTAATTTTTACATTTTATGATGTAAATAATAATTTTTCACCATCTGCCCATCACGGAACTTTCATTAAAATATTGAACTGTCACAAGATCAATCAATGTTTTTTTCAGAAGATCACTTCTATATTTTATAAAATTATTTCTGTTGGTTTGGTTTTTGTTATGTACATGAACTGTGCTTTAGACTTCTCGAAAAATAGCACAAACATGTGGAGTTTTACCAAGAACACTATAACTATAAGCTCTCTTCGCGTATGTCACTAATCATTTAGCATTAAAATATATTCTGCTGTACTTATGCAGTCATTTTTGAAGGGTGCGGTCATTGATTTTTTTTCCAGACAATCCTATGCAGGTTTTTTTTGATTTTAGTTTTCGCAAAATCCGTCATGAATATAGCGTAAGAATAGTTTTAATATGTTTCCGTTCGTATTACACAAACATTAGGTATATTTTGATCGGGAAACATTTTAAAGTCAACCGTGCCTCACCCACCGTGGTAGATATCTGCACGGTCGTCGGAGATGCCGTTCCCATAGTCGGTCTAGAATTTAGCTCGGCAAAGTCGGAATTCCTTAGCCACCCACTATGGTGATAAATGTGCCCTCGCACGTCGAGCAGCACCCACGAGCCGCCGATTCGAGCAATATTATGATAATTATTATCGTCTAATATTATATTGTCACCGTTATTATTGTTGAACAATGATGTATAAATGGTAAATCTATGCAACTTTATTGTGTGTATATTATGTATACGATAGAGGACCCGACGGCATTGTGTTTTTCCGTCCAGCCGGCCGACCGGGTGTGCGAATCACGATGGCGGAAAAATCACCAAACGCCATCGGATATTTGGGAAATAGTTGTACACAGATTATCCCGAGAATCCAAGCGGTCGTTTGTGTAATCTGTAAGCACCGAAATTCCAGAATAATGCTGCTGGCATTCCGGGTAGGAGGGGGGGGGGCGACGATCGTGTTATAATAATAAATTAATAATAATAATAATAATCATCGTGATGATGATGATGATGATTATAATAATAATAATACTGTTATATTATTATAACGGCAATAAACCGATATCGCGATTCGCGGCAATAAATGCGTACAATAGTAATAATATGTGTCTGTACAAACACGTTAACGATGTTTCGAATAAATACTCCGTCTGACAACCATCCCGATACGAGATCCGCATTAATACACGTCACACGACTTGCAATGATAAATACATGACATTTATTTCGGCATATCTAGTCAATTATTGTAATGGTGTGGGAGGGGGGTTGGACCAAGGGTAACTACAGTGAGTCTACTTAAAAGCAATCGTTTTGAATATTATTCGTGTACTCAACAGCAGTATGTCGAGTAATATTAAAGCCTTCGTATTGGTCGTACTTATTCGATTTGTTGAATAATATGCTTATTCGGATAATTTGATTAACCGTATTCGCGTATACTTTATACACATACAGTGAAACCTCTAAATATCGGACAGTGTCGGTTGCCGTGATTTTGTCCATTATTTAGAGGGAAACAAATTTCGGTTAAGAAAGATTTCACTGTAGTTTAATCATATATGATCTTATATTAATCCAGCTATAAAATATATAACACCTATGATGTAACAGTTGTCTCATATAGTTTATCAATATAAAGATCAAAAATGTATTTTAAACTTTCACAGAAATTCACGATCGTTAACATAACGTTATGTCCATAATATATCTCTAATTAAGAGGAAAAAAATTGATTCCATCTAAAGGTTTAAATTTTGAACATTTAAAATCATTGTTAATATGGAATTTATGGTTTATTATAAAGGTCGTGCTCGAAGCTAATTTTCGGAACGGTTTTAACATCATAATATAATTGGTATAATATTATGTTACATTATATCACTATTATTATTCATCAATGCAACGTCAACAAAACGTTGAATAACGTATACGCCTCAATAGCATTATGCTAATATCAATACCTACTAATATAATAACAATATAATGCAATGTGCGGTTTCCATATTGTTTCAGAATTCGCCAAGAGAAGAACGGAGGCGCGTGGTGCCCAAAAGCGCAAATCAGCAGCGAAGTAAGAGAATATCTAGAGATCGACCTAGACGAAGACCACCTGGTCACGTGGACCGAAACGCAAGGCCGATGGGGTAACGGTCAGGGACAAGAGTTCACTGAGGCGTTCACCGTCGAGTATTGGAGAAAGTCCATTGGCCGATGGGTGGAATACAAAGACTCAAGAGAAGGCAGGGTACGTATTTAATGTAGCTAGACATTTTTCTAGTGAAACGTGTTGGAACTCTGAACCTTACTGCAGCTAGCAAGAAAGGAACGTCAACAGAGATGAATATGAGATTGAAAATGAATAGCTAGTTGGTTGTGAGTAGCGAACGATCAGAGAGGCAAGACAAAAAAATTTCTCGACTGATTGGGTTGTAGTATTGTGAATTTTAAACACAGTCATGGCTTAGAATACTGCGGTATAATTGAGGGTTCTTAAAAAAAAAGGTATTTAATAGGACTGCATATAAAGAAGTATACACTTTTTAGTTTTCAGCACATAACTGTACTTTAACTTAATGCATGTAGCAAAATCAGAATATTAAACGATTTATGCAAGCCTGGATTAAGGGGGCGGGGGGCATGCCCCGGAGCCCACAACCGATATTGAACAATAGCCCCCTGGCGGGTAGTACGTTTCCTATTATATATGGATAATGGATATATTATTATAGTGCCCAAAATTGTCCTAAACCGGGCTTGACTTTACGTCTTTTATTTGTATTAATTATTTGTGCCTTTAGGACTAGAAATATTTGAATACATTTACAATGCCATATAACTTAAAAGGATACGTATATTTACGATTATAATTATCTAATTTCAAACAATTGAATTGTAATTAATTTTATTAAATTGTAATATTTATAAGAACAATATTAATAATATCTGTTTAACTTCGACGCTCAGAAACCCAGATAAACGTTGTACTTAATCATTCAAAATATACCAGATGCTTATTAAAATTAAATCTTGACCGGAATCATTATGGAGTCTTCCGGGTATATAGAATTAAAACAACTAATAAAATATGATTATTATTTATTATTGTTCCCTTCGTAAACATATTTGATAAAATTCTCATTAAATCACATAAAGTTAGAATTTGAAAACAATCAATGTTTTCATTCAATTTTCAATGTTTGCCCTGCTAATGGCTATTTTAAAAATTCAAGCAACATTCATTTTTGAGAGATTTCATAGAGTCTATAGATTATAATTTATAATCTATAACACATAATATGTTAAATTAGTAATAACGTACAATTCTTAAAAAAATGTGATTAAAAACAAATTGATTTCATTCTAAAATTTAAGTAGTCTTTGAAACTTTTAAAAGTGTTGTTACGTTTTAAATAATAATTTTGTGAATTAATATAATATTAAGTAAATACAATAATTAAGATCGACATGAAAAAGTTTGAAAACAAATTAATTATTACTGGCAGTGAGAGATTTCCAATAATAGGTACTTGCTGAGGTTAGGTAATGCGTCTTAGGATTTACAACACTAACCGTTTTGGGTTCTATTTTATTTCAAGACTTAGGAAGAATAACACATTTTTGTTTTCAAGTTTCCCCGGCCATAAACTTATACGGCTAGTTTGTAGTACATTTCTAGAAGTTTTCCTTCTGCCCTTCAGTCTACCTTTTGACAGTACTGTAACTGTCATATTTGGCGAATACTCTCAAATTGGTTACTGCAGAATAAGTTTTAAGCTTCTATTTACTACTATCTAAGTTCTGTGTTTATATGCAAACATTTATCCTGGAGTTAAATTTCAAACCGTCTTCCAGCATTTTCTTTAATAATAAAAAATTAATTTAAAAACTTTGTGTTTTACTTAAAAAAAAGTAAAGTTTTGATTACGTACCTCATTGACATAAAATATAATTCATATTTAATTAAATTAAATATTTTAATCAGCAATGCCAATGCGTTTTGATAACTATTTATTTTAAATGTTTAACAGATAACTGTAATTGTAGTTGTTGACAATTATAGACTTTTTAAAGTATGATCAAATTAATTTTGAAGATATAAATTATTAAAACATTTTTATCAAATTAAAGTCCCAAACGAATTCATGAATATAACACAATTATAAAGCTCGTACAAATTCTAAAAAAGTCAATATTGTTTGTTCGTTACATTTTTAACGCGTAATATCATTGAATTACAAGCTAATGTGTAAACCTCACGAAACTTCAATACTTTTAGATAATAAACTAATAATCCAATAATTAATAATATCGATAGACCAAATACGTAGGTACACTAATTACTCATTCGAAATATGTTTCTATAAGAGTGAACACTTCAATTATTAATTTTAGCATGAATATGTTTTTTATGTACATTTATAAGATTTATTTATTTCATAATTGATTCCAGGTATTACCGGGCAATGTAAATACTTATTTGTCGGTCAATCAAGAATTGGAACTTCCATTCGTGGCGAGTAGAATACGTTTCGTGCCCTTTAGCGCACATCCTAGAACCGTTTGCATGCGTGTGGAGATCTACGGGTGTCCGTGGGAACGTAAGTACATTTATTTTCTATTACTAGTATAACGTATGACGTTAATCCTAAAAGGGTTAAAATATTTGGAGATTATGTCAAAAAGAAGATTGAGTACTCATTACATTAACTTAACCCCCTAAGGGCATTTTATATATACTGCTTGCCGTACACCGCGGTTAAGGTTAGGTTTCTCCTAAAACAATATATTAAAAAATAGTTGATACCCTAACGATATTTTTACTTTAATACACACACACAAACACACACCCCCCCACACACACACACACACACACACACACACACACGCATTTATATATTATATATATATTATGCAATGGGGTTGATTGTTTCAAAATGTACGTTTCGGAATATATAAATGTTCTCGTACCGCGTATGTATAGTTCTACTGCGTCCGTAAAACCCAAAGGACGTGTTGTTGTTATCCATTATATTATTTTTCTGTTAAATGAAACGTGCGAATATATTTTTGACTTCGATACATCAATGTCATGTAATAGAAACGAAATTCTCTGGCTTGGTGATTGAAATCTTCTTCACCACCTCGTGTTACAATGGTAGTAAAATATAATGATACATAAACAATGTGTTAGGTGGATTTAGTAACAGTATAAGTATACGCTAGTTAGGTATACCACTAATAAAGTGAAATTTTATATTCTCATCACATATAAAGGACTGTGAATTAAAAACGATTCGGGTTGCCCCGTATCATATTATTACATGACACGGTGTTAGATATTATGGCGAACTTGTGACATCCAGGGGAGGGGTTGAGGGACTTTAGCCTCTCCGACTTTGGAAATGTTACATATTATGTATTTATTTACATAATAAATGATTTATATTCTTTAAAATCTAATAATTTTAAATATTTGTAAATCAAAATGTGAACATTGTTAACCATCAAATCGTATGTTTAATGTTATTTATAATCACTTATGGTGTACTAAAATATCACATTTATATTTTTTTCCGAAAAACGTATCCCTCCCCTTATTTCGGATTTCTGGGTCTGGAACTGTTAGAACTTCTAAAATAATATACTCATCAGTATTACCTACTATTAACCGACACTGAGGATATAACACAATATAGGTAGGTGTACGTTATTATGTTTAAAACATTATAATTTACGCGTGATATTATTCTATAACCTCGAATAACGTCACATATTATAGTAATAACTTCTCCTCCGGAAGTGTAATCCCTTTACATACAGTCGCTTCTTGCTCAATACCCGTTTGCAATATTCGTTACCTATAAAGCTATAATATAACCCTGTGTGCAGGTACGCCATATCTATATAACATAACATTAACCCATATGACGCTCGGCCGTGTTCCTTTTACGTTATTTCCTGCCATTGTCCGGAAATGCACGTATTACAAACAATGCAGCTATTATTATCATCATCATCATCATCATCATCATCATCATCACTGCGTGTTCAATATAATATAATATTTAGATTGAATACGTTGTAAGCGGGCCATTTCTCGATCTATTTCTCTGATCTCAGCTGTTGAACAACAGTTATATATATATAGGTGGTATTATATTGAAACGTTCGATTTGTTTGTGCGGAGAAAATCGACAACGGAGCAGATTGCGTATCGTCAGAGTCGTGCTTTTAGTTTGGAGTTGGAGGTGGTCTAGGTAGCTCCGCGAGAAAATCGAAAAAAGTCTAAATGGCATTCTTTTTTAACGAAGTGTATTTTTGACGACGTAAAAAAAATAAAAATAAAATTCTACTGCGAGCAGTCGACAATACTGGACGGTGTCGCTGGTATACACTTTTAACGAGGTAATTTTTTAACGCTTCCGCACAAAATCACGTTCTCCGCAGGTTTTCTAAAGGCCGAGCGCGTGTTTCTCCGCCGCCGATAATATGCTTTTTGTCGAGCATTCACCGCGTCTTTATGTAACGCATATAATGTAGCCATATATATATGCACTCTGTGTGACTTATGCGTAGTACTGCATACGCGTATATATATATAATGGTCTTTACTATATATACTATGTACCTACGGCTGCCGGGGCCGTTAGCGTCGTTGTCGACGTCTGCGGCGCAGGAAACCGAACGTCG
This sequence comes from Myzus persicae, assembly GCF_001856785.1. Lineage (NCBI taxonomy): Eukaryota > Metazoa > Arthropoda > Insecta > Hemiptera > Aphididae > Myzus > Myzus persicae. The sequence continues at coordinate 140,679 of NW_019103968.1, forward strand.
AACGTATAGTGGAACGGTGTCGTGGGCGGCGAGGCACGGAAATGCGTGGGGGGAGGGGGTGTATAAAGGGTTTTGTCAAAGGCCGTCCCTTCGTAATACGGAGTATTTGCGGCGATATAGTGAATAATATTCGTATAAACGTTTTCGCTACAACTGTGCAACGGGTTGCGCGAGCACACACACACATACACACCGATTATATATATATATATATGACTACATACATAAACACACACCAACCGTTGACTAATGGAGCCTTTGAACGGACGTTCGCATAATAGGCAACGGTTCCGCCTTCCGTCATCGTCGTCCCACAGTGCTCTCGCAGCACCGCACCGCGCCCCCCCCCCCCCCGTGACCTCCTCACCGCCATATATATTATTATTATTATATACGAAATATCACCGCTTTCGACCTTTAATACGGTTCATACATGTGACATGGGTATACCGTCGTCGTCATCGTTTTTGCGTGTAACGTTCGTCGACCAATTATTTATTTTATAATATATATTTTGCGTGTGCGTGTGTGTATGTGCTTCTTCAATTGACCGCTGTAATGTGCATGTATAATATATACGAACTGAAAAGCCAAAGCGGAGAATCGCAAAAACAAATCTCGTCGGTATACCTATCTACATAATATTATATACTATATTATCGTGAACCTGTAGCGCTCTCGTCGTTTGAACTGCAGTAATACTTAGGTATTATTTAGATGTTATGTGTAAATACAATTTTCCCCCCCTTTGTTTGGAAGTAGGGGAAGGGTTTGTGATTTTTACACCGACAGTAGATAATACATATATTTTATCAACTGCTTCTGAGCCTCAACTGACATTGTATACCAATTCTGGGACTCACGTGTTCAACAAACGATTATAAGAGTATATACATATATATAAAAGGTATATAAATATATCTATATAAAAGTTGAATCCGCGACGAACTATTTTGTCTGACGGTAAAAACTACTTAATTAGCAGACATTTACAACGGAATCATTATGATTATCACATCCAAGAACTCGTGTATATACGTCCAACAATAAATTCGAAACTTATAAGTTATAACAAGGTATATCATTACCATATTTAAAGACTGTAATTTGAGTGTTAAAGTACTTTAGAGTGCACGAAAGTCTGCTTATTACTGGCGAAGTTTACCGACTCAAAATAAAAGACAACTGCTTGTTATAAAGTTATTTATACGCTCACACTTTTTTTTTTTATTCATTCCGATGAAACAAATTTGTACCACTGAATCTTAAATTCTGAATATTCCTCCACGAGTAAATTACTATGTACTTAATACAAATACGGTATTATAATATCAAAAAAAAAAAATTTTTCACTCTCATATAAAAATATGATGTCTTTTTCTAGAAAAATTTATTTTTCATTATTTAATCCAAAAATATTTATCATTTATGAGAAATAATGTTTTTAATTACTATTTTAGAGATAAAAAAGTAATATTTTGGCACTTGATGCTAAATTATTACATTGCATTAATTATAGATGCATTAAAATACCCGGAAAACTTCTCAATCTATTTCGATTTCTTTATACAATTAATGTCCGTGTTTATAAGAAGGTGGTTATAGTAAAAAACATACAATAAGACATAATATAATTGTATAGCGTTTATATGGCGTATACTATTGTAATAATTTGCATAGGCACCCACCCATCTTGTTATTTTTCTATGCTGTTCAAAAATTCTATAAAGATACATTGATTTGTTTTTAAATTAACTGATACTAAATTGTCCTTGTTATAAAGTATATTATTTACATATATTTTTTAATGCTAATTATACTTACCTATTATAGTATATAAAACGGTCGTGTCACGATAAAAATATTAGTAATTAGCACGCACCATGATTGTTATGTAAATTAAAATAAAGTTTATAATTTACTAAACGTGTAGAGTTTAATTAGTACTTTTTTATATCATAATCATAATTTTATTATGTCTTATTGTTATTAATATAAAACAATAAATTATGGTTTTGGTAAACTTATTCTCTCTTGGATTAGCTTTTATTTTGAAACAGACAGCAATCGGTGAATCTACTTAATGGGGTCAAATCGCAAATCACTGTGACTTCATTTGGTGTTCCTCAATTTGGCACAATATTATCCACCCTTCTTTATTCGCAGTTGGTAAATAATCCACCCTCTACATTGTATCATATAAAAATTCTAGAGTTTGTTGATGATGTTAAGCTGCTCATGAATATTCAATCTACTCTTGATTGAGTTATATTACAGACAGATAAGTATCCGTTGGTAAGTTGGGGTAAAGGTCTCAGCTTTAAACGTTCATAATATATAATAATTAAAAATACCAAGTAATGACTTTCAAACGTATTGTAAATTATACTAAATTCATCTATACTACTAATGATTTCACTACTCAAATTTCTGTTGAATCAGTTTTTGATATCAATTTGTAGGTCTTAGCAAATCGAAAATCGCTGTTTGGTCTGATCAGTCTATCAGATCGCGTTGACAAAAAATTCATATAACGTTTCTTGATAAACTTATATCTAGTTTTGTTAAGCTTACTACCCTTATATAAGATATAAATAAATAAAATACAATAAATAAACGACCTTCGAATTTAAATTAATTAACAGTTGTATAATTTACAGCTCGAATGCCAATTATTATCCCTACCATACCGATAAAACGATATTTTTTATACGATTTTTATATCTCTAAATTATATTATTGCAAAATTAAAAATTCAAGTTATTCGAAAGTTTTTATTTTCACAGACTTATTGATCACAATCAATTTTAAGACTTTTGCTTCGTCAATCTCATAATTGAACGAAAAGTGTTATTTATTTCGGAATGTATAAAGTCCTCAAGCTTTAGTTCCTTACCCAACCCGTACTTTTAAGAATTAAACTGTATATATTATAAGGTGTATACTTGATGAACAGTATAATTTATTTTAATGCTGGTTATAAGTTATTGTTTGAAAGTTTTTATTATTTTCATTAAATGTTTACTTTTTTTGTTTGCCTAACGTATTGTAGTAATAATTTTAATATATTTTAATACAAATTTTAAATTACTCTTACATTGTTATATTATTTAAATTAAAGGTTTTCACCTTGCCGACAACAGCGTTTTGAATAATCGTTATGCAGTAATTAGAAAAGCCAAAAGGGCGTATAATTACAAATTTTAAATACGCTCGAAATTTTAATTACCTGGCAAAATCCACCAGTCTATAATATGGCGGCTACAGGAACGCTCATTTGGTAGTCGCGAGATTCAGCTGGTGATCTGAAATAGAGAAGGGCTATAACGCGATTTTCCTTTATCTCACTGTTTGGAGTTTGAATTCAATGACGTTGGGGCTATTTGTGTCGATAATCAGATCATCACTCCGATCGACTTTAATATAATTAATACGAAATTATGCACAAATAGAATTGCACGAAGGGCATATTTCCATAGAGGGCATCTCTTATTCAGCGCCACATATATTATATAATTATTACGATATTATCGTAACTATTCGTATGATATTATCGTACTGGTGATAATGAAAATATGTTCAAAAATAGCCGGAAACGGACCTCAAACAATATCACCACTCGAATCCGAATAGTGCGTTTGTTGGTTGTATAGATATTAGATATATTATTATAGTACGATGTCGATTATTCTGCAAACAAGCTCCAGAGCGCTTTGTCAACGGCGACGGCTTGTCTGGCGCACACGCGCGCATACACCCGGAATAAATCAAAGTTGGCAACGGAGAAAATCTGGCGGGAAATTTGCATTCGCCAAGCACGTGTAATAAAAATAATGTGATAGCATTAATATATTGCAATGTATGATTACGTATATAAGTCGCGTGTTTGCGGACACGATTGCGAGTGTGTTCTAGTCGAAAAGACGAATGCGTCCTTCATATTATATAAGGCGTTGAAACCATAGACCTTATGTTGTTATACGGGAGAAAGGTCTATCCACGGTTGAAACGTTATAATAATAATAATGTGTGACAGGACCGCGGTAGTCGTCTTATTAGGTTGTAGTCGTCGGCCGGGCGCGCACATACTCGATACAAATCCGGATACCGCAGCAGCCGTCACCGCGTCATTTACACGACTGAGGGTTAAGTCTCACAGTATCCTATATTATATTATACGGCTACAATATCATGTGCAGGATATGTATATAAACACACATTTATATAATACGAATCGTACGTGTGGGTGTGTGTGTGTGTGTGTCATTAGACGCTCATAACACGAGCTAGAACATATCATACGGTACCGGCTAAAGCGGTTATCGGCGTCCAAAGTCACGTATGTGACTGTGTGGCTGTGCAGTATACATCACGTTGCCTGCCGCCGACTAATATCGTATTATATTATTATTATTATCATCGTCATCACCGTCATCACCGTCATCATCGCTATTATTGTAATAATCTGACGGAAAACGTCTCGCGTATATCCGCACACCCAAATCCACGCACATACGCATTACACCCACACACATATCCCCAATCCTCGCACACACCCAAATACGTGTATCCCCAGTGCGGCGCAATAATATTCTCGTATCGAAACATTCATTGTTATTATATACTGCAGCGCGTCTGTCCCCCGTAGGCACGTTGTATACATTATTAACTCATCAAAATGCCCCCCCCCCTAGGCAACAAAATTTACACGTTTATTATTCCGTCGTCACGATAATATTATAATATTATATTTAACGTATTTCGTCGGATCCTCGTACGCTTATACGCGATGAGTGTATATAAAACTACAAAAGTAGAAATATTATTTTAAACAACATCGTCGCGTTGGTAGGTACTATTATAGTATTATCAATTATGGTGGATTTCAAAATCATCACCGTACCTACGATAATCAGTCACCGTATCCCGTATAATATAATATATATTATTATTATTATCATTATTATAGAAATGACAAAACATAACAGCCAGTGGTGTCGTTCAGAGTTGACGTCATAGTATGAAGGTGAAATAATCATCGTGTGATATGCAAAACTGACTTATTCCTGATGCTCGGAGACAAAACGCCAACAACCCTACTAAAGTGATCAGTTTTTGGTGTTATTAAAAGTATAATTTATAATACATTAGAGATTTCTATCAAAAGTTCTAACCAAGTGAAAAATAAATATCAACAATCAAAATGTTCTATCTGAAGAACTTTTTTGATTTTTTACTGAAATATTTTATATTATCGTATTTTTACATTCAGTTTTGCTTAAAACAATAACACATTTTAAGATTTCTTGCTGAAAAACTCTGTTAATTTTTTATTTGAAATTCATAAAACATTACTAATTTTACGAATTTTACGATATTATTTGGGTTTAAACTTAAAAGTTTAAAACAGTAGCCCTCCAGAACAATTCAATATTTTAAGACGAAGCACTCGTTGAGCCCACGATTTTACGTCAACTCCACTCGTGATCATCGCTCGGTGTTTCGAAATACTATCATTATATCGAGCACGTGTCCACATCAGGACATAATATTATAATAATAAATATTGTATTGCAACATCTGGACTCGGAGTGACACTAAAAACTGAAATGACTGTCAATAATAATAATATTGTTCGCGAACTGCAAGGTTGCGTGAACGCTATAATATTATGTACCTGTAATATTATATCGTATATGTGGCACGCGGGTATGCCCCATATAATAATATATTTATCTAAAACGGATTATCAAAGACCAAAGTCACGTATTCACTAAACTTTCACTGGTCACATTACTTTTCGACGTCCGTTCCGAGAAGTTAGTTCTTGTTAGCGGATTGCCCGTCCATAAACTTAACGGAAACTAACCGTTTTTATATACCCGCGGTCGTAAACATACGATATAAACCCAGTAGTTTTGATAGGAAAAACGATCAATTATTCAATGATGGTTCGATACCGCAGTGGTACTTCGAATAACTGCAAGTGTATACCTTCGTACAAAATAATATATTATTATTTACATGGTCGTCAACAGTGTATTATGGTAGTCCATAATAATTATATTGCTTGCAGTATGTAGTAGTCGATTGATGTTTTTTTTATACGGTCAATGGTGATTGATTCATAAAACATTTTCGTCGCCGTCGTTTAAAGCACTTTATTCTTCAAACGATTGATTTGACGAAAAATTATAGCGATACTTTCGTATATAAAAGCAATCGTGATTGTATAATATCCAATTATTTGTATTAAAAAACACATTTATCGATAAAGTGCTATAGCTCGTATTAGATTTCAAGTGAATAACGTATGATATTATAATGCACATTGCAGTGCAATTGTATCATACTTTAAAGTATATTCGTTGGAATGTTAGGTTTATTTTCACTCTGTATAGTTCATATTATAATAGTTGATAGTTTCACAGTTCCTATTGAATAATTATAATAACACATGTGAACAATATACGGATGACTGTTTTTTTTGTGTGGTTTCCATCTTCAATGCTATTTTGTTAATGAACCAAAAACCAAATTGGATTTTATATAATTCCAAAATATTTTAATATGAAATTATTATCATCATCTGATATATTCAAAGTCAAAACAATAACATAATAATATGCCGTATTTTGTACACAACTATTCTATTTTAAAGTTATCACTAGTTTAAATTTGCTTTATTAGATATCAAAAGGTACCAACTTCAAATAATCCTAATGATATAAAAGACTCAATTTCGAGATATTTAACTATACTCTTATTCCGTTTGGCATACCACATCTACCGACCGTTTCACCACTAAACGTTTTCGAAAACGCAATATCAAAACGCGTATTTAACTATTAATTTAAGTTTTGTCTCAAGTAGAAAATATATAATGCAAACTATATACATATACACACGTTTGATTCGCATTTACAATAACAGTTGTTCGGTGTAAAGTTTGCAGCGCATACTTCTCACGTTTAATGAGCGCTCGCGTACAAATATTTAACCAACTGTACGATTTGAATTCTGCAGTACAAAGCCACAAAGGTCACCGAATATAATCAACATTTAGGGCGTAAACACAATTAATATACTATGTCGTGTAAGAGTGCGGCTGCACCGGCAAGTTCAGGTGCGAATCTAAGAATACAGCTTGATGGAATTATTACATAAATTAAGTTTAAAGCATGTTGTGTTGTGTAATATCAAATTTTAGTTATTATTAGTTATAAAGTTGTTGTTAATTGAAATCAAAGGATTTACAAGCTCGACATACAGGCTCATATAAAAAGACAATATAATGTAAATCAAATATATAATATAATAGGTATTACAGTTATAAAAATTAATACAGGCAGATAATAGGAAGTTATCAGTCAGTTACAATCCATAAATGATCATTTTATTATTAAGTTATAGAAAGGAATGAGGTACAATTTCTTTTTCAGATCGTTTGGGTAGATTACCGGGAATTTGTTTAGATGACTAGACGAATGGTGCATTATTCGTCGTTGTGACGGAAGATTTTGTTAATTGGCGGTCTTACACTTCCTCCTTACAGGGGGAAGATTGGGGATTTCGAGTTAATTGATTCTTGTATATATGAACTGGAAGCATTCCCCCTGAAAGTTACATGGGCATAGGTTTGAATGTTTGATTTGCATTTGATTTTACAGTTGAGTAGATTTAATGCGGGTTGATGTGTTGACTTTGAAGGATATTTAGTGTTACAAAGTTGTCAGTTTTTGGTTCCAGTTTCAGAAAATAAGTGGTTTTGGACTAATACTTTTGGTGGAATTTTACAAGGTCCTTACGTACTTGAAATCTTCTATAGCTGGCTGGATGATGATTATTACGAAGTGTAAAATTCAACAGAAAGTTCTTCAGTTTTGTGAATTAGATTAAAATATGATTTTTACTTCATCAAATTAACTTCTAATTTGCATTATCATTTTTATTTTTACCACTAGTTCCGATCTTAACAAATATTGTATCAATTTAATATACTTATTCGTATTTTAGAAAGTTATCTTAACGTTCAGTAAAATTCGTGGACACTAGCCGCGCTACTGTTTTCTGATTATATTTTTATTATATTTCACAATATTTAAGATACTACATAGTACATTGTATTAGGTTTTCAGTTATTATCTTATAAAAAAACTGACAACACCGATGCCATCTTCAACTTTTTTAATGCCATCAAAGTATCCAACCTATTATAAAAATCTGCAAATACTACTGTTTTACCTATTTATTTAACATTACTATTTTATTTTATTTATCTACTTATTTTGTTTAATTCTCATGTTACTATGTACATAAGACTTTTTCAATATTTCTAATCTTTAATCTACCATTGTAAACCTTTTCAGGCTAATGACCTCTGATGTCGAAGCCNAAAAAAAAAAAAAAAAAAAACTGAGTGTATCCAATATCCATATTACTTATACAACATTTAAAAAAAAACTAGGTTATATTTCCTAATAATATGTATTTATATTATGATATATTCAGATATAATTTAATGTATACAATTGTCAGATATTGTTGTATACTATGAAAAATATGTATAGTATGCTTACAAACGATCTTAACTTTTTTTTGGACATTTAAAATATAGTATTTGGAAGTACAAAACCACCCAACAGTTCATAAAAAGTAGTTTCACTAATTAATTTCGTATGTATACGCAAATTTAAGAAGTGAATTACAATAACCTAAAACATTCGTTATATTATTTAATATAGATCATGGGTCATCAAGTAGGGACAAAAAAGTTATGATTCTTTGTATATCTAAATAGTTTTGATGAGTAGACTCTGTACAATGGTGATATAATCGCTTACACTGCACCAATAAATTGTTATTATTAAATTAAAAAATAAAATTGTAATATAAATATTTTCTGTACTACGTTACTAATTAACCAGTGAATTCTAAAATTTCAACAAAAAAAATCTGTTGGCATATTTTGTGGTTGGTAATTTATTTCGGTATTTTTTTTTTCCAAATGAAGCTAGACAGCTAACATATATAATAATATAATAATACACGCATGTTTGCATTACTCTGTCGTTATAACATTACTCGCCTTGTTAAAATAATACAACTACTGTCCCTAGATATTATGCACGAGTACATGACATCATTATCACGATAGTATAATAATAATATCGGCACAAACACCCGAACACCATCGTAACTATTTCATTACTGGAACCGACCTCGGTGTACATTCACAGACACGCAGTCTCGCACACACACACACACACACACACACACACACACACACACACACACACACACACACACGCATTCATATATTATTATACTGCTACCATCGTCATGATAATACTAAAGCACTATTATTATTATTATATAAATGTATTATGTAATCCTTCGCCGGTCGTTGGTATTGATGACGTACGGCGGTGGCTAAAAGCTTGGTCATGTAAACACGGCCGGTGGGGATAATTTCAGCGCCACCGGTCGAGTTTTAACGCGTTGTATACCCTCCATACATATTATATACACACTCACACACGGTATAGTATATATCTAAATAATATTTTGGGATGTCGGCGAGGTACTTGGTGGGGGGGAGGGGGAGTAGTCGCCAAAGGGGTAATGAAGAATTATACGATCTGTGGAAGAGGGACTACACATATAGCACCACTGCACGTCATATTATTAACTCGCTCAGTTTGGCGTATTCGTATAGTATCTACCTATATATAATTATAGGTGCAAGCGGAGTGGGTACTATCGTTTTTTTTTTTGCACAGTGCACCCGACTTCGGTTCGGGAAATTATATTATTTCGTTACCTAAGCGCAGTAAGCTATAATATTATCATAATATATTATGCGCACAACACGGTCCGCGAGCCATCGTTCGGAAATATCATACCGCGTGTACCCTTCGGCCATAATAATATTACAGTAAACGCGTCCAATTGCGTCATCCCCCACCCTCCCCACATAAGCCACCGTAGACACCCCAGAGGGCCATTGTGCGACGATCGAAAAACACGTGCCGAAAGCGACCGAGTATACATCCAACCGAATTTACGACGCTCGCGAGACTTTTGACCGGGACACGGGTCCAGGCCGACACATGGCCCCCGCGGACACTACTCTCATACCATACATATTATTATATTATTATACCGCGGTAGTCCTGCCGACACAAGTACACGTAATGGTTTCGCCCTATATTATGATACACGCGTGTGTACCCGGGGCGGTGATGTCGCACGTCATTAAAATATTAAATAACTGATAACATTACGGTGATTAGTCATTATTATATTGAATTTATAAATATTGATTAGACTGCTCAATGCCAGGGGGTGAATGTTTACGATTGTGTAACATTATTATTATTTATTACGTTATATTTTCATTATTGTATTTTATTCTACCGGGAGACATGGGATGCGTATCACACCGAAATAATAAAATATATTGTATTATGCATAGACAACAAGATGTGTTCTTTGAACGAAAATCGTTTTTTGTTGAAAATATGCATACGCATGTATTAAGTGTAAATGAATTTCGGTCCAACTCTGTTTAAAAAAATGGTCGTCTTATTATTAATATTAATATTATATTACTATTTTGCATGGACTATTGAAAACGGTGTACCTAAATTGCCTATTCAGGACGCCGTGTTACCTTAATAATAGTATTATTGAAAATGATTCGACAAAAATAATAAATAGCAGATACATGATGTGACAACATTCGGGAAAAAAGTTGAAAGTTTTACAATTTAATATATTATTAATTAGCATATCATAATAATTTTAATACCTTTTATGAGTTTTGTGGAGGTATTTTTTTATGGTTTCATTCGTGTTTTCTTATTTTAATTGAAGCAGATGAAAAAAAATCTTCATTGAAGAAAATTTTGTCTTGCGTTTGGTCAGTAGCGAAGCGTATTCATTTTATGAACCTCGGATATGTTATAAAATAAAATAATATTCTACAATAGCAAATCATTTTATATGTATTTAAGATGATATTTTATATTATAGCAGGTGATTATAACTAATGTAATTTTGAGTTTTAAGCCAAGATCGGTTCTGTCACATAGTTCAAAAGTGTTCACAATTAATGAAGTGCTCATCTCAAATATCTCACATCTCTCTGCTCATAGTTTTTTTTACACATTCCTAACGGTATCGCAACTACGACAAAAAGATAATTATTATTAATTGGTAGTTTCGAGTGGTAGTTAAAAGGGTTGGTTGTGGAAAATAAACGAGGCCCTCTACACGGACAACTAACAAGTGTGCGTAAGTTTGTGTGAGCATCTACTTTTATGAATAGCGTTAAGCGTGTACCTAATCCTCGTTCGTGTGTTGCAGACCATCCCTCGGGCTACATCTTATAATATTCGAGCGTTAAATCTGTAAAGTTTGAGCAATTTTTTTACTCTTTCCTGTTTTAACGACACTGCTCCGATGCCGCCGCCGCTAAAACTCTGTGTTTTTTTTCCCGGAGTCTCGAATGCACGTCGTATAGTATAACATAATATATTATTATACCTCAACCGTCTAACTACAGCTGTAGATTTTCGTTTATTATTATAATTTTAATGAAAGTGTTTGCTGCGGTGGTTTGGACGAGGTGACTAGTCGAAAAGTACTTTTTACTCGCAGTAAACACGTACGTACCTAACTCGAAGCTTAAACATAATTATTAAATCAAACTCGTTTACTTTATAAGAACCACGTTTAAGTTTTCAATATTTATTCAGGATAGCCGTAGAATAATTACATTAAACCTACTCAATTTTATACTGAATGTTACGTCACTACATAATAGTATACACTGGCGCCGCCGTCCTTTAAATTTTCCTCGTAATAACTTGTATTAGGCGATTCACTTCCCTTTAGCCCATATACGCGTAGTAAACAATTTTAACGACTTCTTTGGTATATTATTTAATATGTTTTACCGACATTATTGAAACTATGTTTCATCAAACGGAAACGTGCAACTACCTATCCGAAGGTAAAGGTGAGTCGTAAATCGTAATAAATATATAATATATTATGTTAGGTTATAATTTCCATGTAGGTATCTACTTTAGTAAAGTGAAAATTGATTTGAATTAACTATTATCTCCAAAACTTGTACATAATTAATCAGAAACACTATGCGCCTAGATGTCCGTTAATGTTAAAACTTTTATAACTATAATCTGAACCATAACACCTGCAACCGGCGGTAGACAGTTCTTGAACCAAAATAAGCTGCTTTAGAACTAATCAATTGTTGTGAATAATGAATCAGAGGTATTTGGTCTCTCGAACAAACATCTAAGTTTCGAACGTACTTAAATACCAGATTATACTTGGTAATAATAAGTACGGAACGTTAACTGAATACAGGGAGTTTGTGATGAAAAGGTAAAATATGTACTTACTATTGCACATAATATAATGAATCCTTTTCAAACATTCAAGGTACCCTACTGTGTAAATATTAAGTATTGCTTTAAATGTATTTACTGAGCATGTAAAAATTAAAGACCAAAATACTCACCAGGTTTATTCCAGATTTGCTAAAAAGTTATTTTTATTCTTCTCGGGTACAATAAAAAAGAATTCCAATAAAAAGTCAAAAAACTGTCTACTATATAGTCATTTTTTTTTTACCTTGGAGATTAGTTAATAATAGAACAGTGCACCTTTGTGAATTTACTTGTTCGGCTATGAAATAAAATGACGAACAAAGGATAAGGCATTTCATTAAGAATTTTCATTTTTAATTATTTACGATAAACACAAAGAAAATATGAAACACTTTTTTTAGACACAAGCAGAGACAATACACACTATTATTTCTTTTGAGAAATGTAATTTTAGTTCCCTTTATTATCGGCTGACAATATTTAATAAAAGAGGTATACATATCATTAAATGATTTTTAAGATTTCTAATTACTTAGAATTTTTAATATTCTTGTTATTTTTATGCTCGGCTCAAACAATGTAGTTAATTATGATTCACTTTAAACATTAGCATCATATTATATTATATTCTTTTTATTTGATATTTATCTTATAAAAGTATATTTTTTTAACCAAGAGCAAACGTATATTCTCTTATTATATAATGCTTTATATATTTATAATTACATTTTTTTTAAACAATTCGTTTCTAGTCTGTTTCTTCAGGGTATTTGCATCATTGGGTGTTAAAAATAACAAATGATAATTTTTATTTAATTTATGCAAATGTACATCGAACCTATGAACAACTAATAATTATCGCAATGATATTCCATACATAATACTTTCAAATTGAGGTTAGTAAATAATATTTAATAGTAATACTGTGTCGTATAGTTTTATTGGCTACACATAAAATGGCGGGACAGAAAGAGACAGACTCACATCAGGGTTAGACCTGTGATTCAACTTTGATGGCTAAGAGGTATTTTTCTTCATTTTCCAGTGTGCCGAGCACCGGCGGCGCTTTCTTAGGTTAGTCTCACAAAATCTTGTCCGACATTGGCCTGCACTTTTATAAAAACGGCGTATCAATCAATCAGCAGCGCCGGAGAGGCGGTAAACTGTGTACATCAAACTTATACTATACATAGGTACTTGATAAATAAACATACATGTTTCATGTTCGAACTTCTCACACGCACAGCACACGCACACGCTTTGTGCTATATATGATATTATATTATATTAAGCTCGACAGAGACAGACATGTACAGGCACATACAGATAGATAGAGAGAGAGAGATAGAGAGAGAGAGAGAGAGTGAGATAGAGATGGTGAATAGTTTTGTGAGAAGTTCGCGAAACGTGTGTACAGTAAAGGGGAGGGGGAGCATTGCAAGGGATTGTCGGAGCTAATACGCGAAGACTTATACACGGTCGTTGAACGTGTGGAGAAGTTCGGCAGTAATACTTAACGCCCAGGTGCTCACGTACGCAGGCGCATCACCGTTCACCGCACACCAAACTTCGAAGTTGATTAATTTGGAAGGGTCTTCGTGGACAATAATTGTACGGGTGACACCTTAAGTTCGTCGTTGACGGCAGCGACGACGGTGATTATGAAGATGTGTCGCGGTAGCCATCCTACAGCACTCCACGCGAGATGAAACGTCTTTGGACACTGCAGGAGCGATCGGGCTGCGCTGATGTCGAAATTCTAAATAGCTATCTACGCCGTGATACCTACTGAATTCGATACTATCGTCAAATAATCGAACACCCTTAAACAGTTTATTACCTACGGCCCTAAGTGTGAAATTGTGAACGAGCCCCATGATGTATATATAATATATATATAAATTAAACGATTATATTTAAATAGAGCTTAAAAGAGTATTTAGAACATTGCAAAAACGTCTTCCCGAAACTAACGAATGTTGGTAATATTGAATGGATTTATGCCAATCAATCCATCTTCAAAATAATCCGAAGAATTTTCTTGTATTTCCAGAAAAGTATGTTCTCCTTAGCTGATGGTTGTAAGCTTTTAAATATTTCAAAAGAATTTGATTTAGATAAATCACTTTATGGGCCACCCGAGTGGATATCAGAGTACCCAAAAATGGTCAAAAACTACGTTTGTTATGATGTAGTTATTTGCAGTTTTTAATATCTTGTTTTACTCGAAAACTACTGAGAAATTCAAAAGGGTACTACTTCAAAGAAAGAACTGCTTCCAACATAGATCGATACCGTTATCAAACTTTTTTTTTATTGACCAAAAAGTGTTCAACAAATTTAAGAATTTCGTTCAACACAATAGTTATTTCAAAACCATTACATTACTTGATGTACTACGAATTCATAACATTATTTTTTTTTGTATAATTACTTTACTTAAATTTATTATTTTTACTCATTGCTCGTTAGCATAATTATCTATTGTTATAATTTGTGGTTAACAATAACAGCATATTTTAGAATTTGAGAAATAAATTATTTTTATGGTAAATATTTATGAAAACAAAAGTTATCATAATTGTATAAAACATAATGATCACCACACGCCATTCGATGATGAATTGATGGTCGTAAGAACACCATGGTGTTTAATAGATTGATTATTTTACCAAATGTTTGGTTTTTTTTTAACTTTATTTAAGTAAAGTTTTGACCGTGTTTTACAACCGACTGGCTAGTTGGCCGTTGCTGTTTTGCGTTTACAAAATCATCTGACCGTTTTCCGCTCGTTACCATTAAATTAATTGAATGTTTACTTGCATTCAACACGCACAAATCTGCAAATCACGCGTTAAATAATGCCACGTATAGACATATGGCAACCGACTGCGTGGATGGAAATGCAGACGTAAGCGGTGGATATAGTGCCACACCAGCTTAAAACAAATAATTTAATAATAACAATACAGTGTATGAGACATACATTCTCGACAAAGGCTCGTCGATCCGAGTAAACAGCTGTGGTGTGCAGATAATATCGCCGATTACAATCAGGGCCACTGATTGATTCCAGCACGACCGCTTTTTACACTCTTGAATTTTCAAGTCTAAAACCCTCCGGTATTGAATTTGTCGTAAAAAACTATGTCTCTAGCATTACGATATCATATTAACACGATTTATGTATTACATACACGGTGGTACGTGCTTTTTTTTCTATGTATTGTTAAGCAGGTGAATTTTTTGTATACATTTTGTTGTATCTAAAGGTCCAATTATATTCTGTATTTAACTGTCAGCGTGTCCTCGTAGACCTTGATGTGGTCCGTGTTTGGGATTTTTCTTATTAATCTTGAGATCGAAATATACAATTGTATGTAGGAAAAATTATTTAACTAGTCAATATAATAACCACTTAACTACGCGGTCCGATGATAGTTGAATATTTTCAATTATTAGGTATATTATGGTAGCGTGTTAACCATACGGCTTATTCAAAACGAACGGGGATCGTGAAATAGTTCCTTGAATCGAAATTCGAATTAAATTAAATTAAATCCTTGTTAATGGGATAAGAACTATAATGCCGTAGACCTATAAACCATGACATAGAATTAAAATATATTCAAGTAACTATTACTGGGACAATTTTTGCAAACTACTGCTAATATCGATGACGACAATTTTTACAATATACAAATACAAATATTTAAAAAAAATGTAATTAAAATTTGATGCACGTTGACCTCCATTCCTACGGTTGAACATTCTCAGAGAATAATCTTGCACACATTACTATAATGGAATTTTTTCCGTAGTCCCGGACAAGACCTGCGGATAATAATAAATTATCTACA
Source organism: Myzus persicae (assembly GCF_001856785.1). NCBI lineage: Eukaryota > Metazoa > Arthropoda > Insecta > Hemiptera > Aphididae > Myzus > Myzus persicae. The sequence goes on from NW_019103968.1 coordinate 156,961, forward strand.
GAAATTTACTAAGTGCTTACAGAAACTTTGTCGTTTATTTTCATTTTTCATATTTTTTCTCCACCAAGTACACAGGTACGTATCAGTGACACAACAGGTACGTGCATAATATATGCATCGTAATGGCAGACCATCGATGTACTTATTATTATTTCGGTGAGAAACGATAACATAATATTAGCAAATATATATTTATATAATATATCCATCCGTATGTCGATCTATAATCTGACCGGAAACGTCCGCACAGGATCCGGTGGGCTTAAGATGTGCTCACACTTACTATCCGTGCCGGTGCATTAACTCGTCGACTTCTCCTCATCGCCGACGCGTATAACGTGTATTTATAGAATATATATATATTGTGTGTACTATACATGTATGTATCAGACACTCCATTGAAACGTGCCATTTACAAATGCTAAACCAGTCGGTGCTGCAGAAGTTTGTTTTGCTTAATGTTTACCGACCGGAAGTCCGGGGCTTATGTTTCGCAATACGAAATGCCCGCCCCCGTCGTTTGGCAGCGGCCCTTGTGAGCCATGAGACGGTTGAGGGAGGGGGGGATCAGAAACTGGCGTGTCTATTATAAACGCGCCGAACTTTCGCTCCCGCGCTGACACTCCATTATGACCAAAACTTTACCACCGCCTATAATACGCAGCGTACTGCTTTCACGCGCGTTTATATAATATTCATATAAATATATATAGATGTACGGCTCGTGGTAAAGCGCAATGCAACCAAATATTTATTTTATTTTTTTCCCTCAAAAGCTCAAAGTAGCTAAAACACGTCACTGACAAGTGCATAATCATAGTGGCATAGTGGTGTTAGCGTGAGGGGGGGGGGGTAGCCACTCTTTAACAACCTCCCCACAAGACATTATGAATCCTATTAACAATTTTCAAAAGTTGTATAATATTGATTTTTATGTCTGTATAATATTAAAGTGAACATAGTGTTATGAATATTATGAGTAGGTAACTATTTCCATTTGTATATATTTTAGTAAATAATTTTGATGTATAAAATCTAAATATTATTTTATTTAAATCATATTATTGACACGGTCAAACTTGTATGTGTGTGCATCTCTTGACTATCCATGTTGTATGTCGAGAAAATCTCTAGATAAATAAGCTTCACAGTCCAAATAACTAGAATTTATTAGTTTATAATTAAATAATTTGTATTAGGGTTGTTTTTCTCAGTGATTTTTATAAACTAATAAATAATAAAAACATTTTAAAGATACGCCTTGATGTATATTTTTATATATTATACATGATTCTATAACATTTGTGTACATTTAAATGTCTTAAATTTATTTTATAATACTCCCCTTGGCCCTTCACATGTATGTATATATAGAAGCATATGTTACGGGCAATGCAAACCACGAATTTTTTTTTAACCAACTAATATTGTTTTTTATTATTATTACCTAGTATCAACTTTATTCATGTATCAAAATCTAATAAACTATTAATTTTTTGAAACACTGTGTATAAACTTATTTTTGTTCCTTATCACACAGCCTAGGTATTTAAAAATCAAGTGTAGAAAAGCAAACAGACTATGTAATTCCAAGTGCCATGCTTCTAAATCTTGTTCAAATAAATATATAATAATAAAATTATAATTTATTATAAAAATGAAATGATGATCCTTGTTAATTTTTGTTTGTTATTCCATCAAAATATTTGTAATATTATGGTACATGAATTAAATTAATTATAATAAAAAATAATATTAATTGGTTAAAAAAAAATGTGTGGTTTACATTGCCCGGGCAGGACCACATTAACCGGGCAATGTACACATTTCCCGGTATTCCACATTACCCGTTAATATATATACCAGGTATATTATACCTAAATACAACTCTGGTCTCTGCAAAATGTCTGCTGTTGGACACACGTTGTTAGATTTTTTTAAATATATACACAAAACAATTTACATTGCTTTTAATGTACATTTTATTAATCAAGTTGGGTTTTTGTTTTTCAGAAAGTGTAGTTAACTATGTGGCACCTAGGGCCGACACCGAATTCGAAGACGTCAGCTACGATGGAGACCTGGCACGGTCACTCATGACAGGTGGTCTGGGAATGCTAACGGACAGCTTGTACGGAGCAGACGATTTCTTGCAGTTCGATTTGCAATTCCATAAGCCTCTCAGTGAGTATTATTCATATTTTCTTCAAAATAGTACACTCGTTCCTATTTCATTGATTCGAAACCAATTAACGTATTTTTTAAGCATATTAGATTTCAATGTCTGTGGAATCGATATGTTTTTGGCATACCTACGAGAAACACTTATTTCTCCCAAATGTATTCACTTTGAGCAGATCTTATAGCTTTTGAGAGAAATAATTTGGTTTATATAATATATTATAACAAACAATAATGTATCAATACCTCAATTATGGTATATATGTTCGAATGTACTATCAAATAAAGAAAGAAAAATGACAACTTTTACACACGATTGGCTAATATTAACATTGTAGAGATAAAAATATACTGATTGTCTAGGTTTCAATATTTTGCGGTATATATTTTATTTTTCATATTGTGTATAACATGAATCTGTAAGACGATAATGTTTTTGCATCATAAATATAATAATATTAATAATATTGCCATAAAAGTTTGTTTGTTGATAAATAAGTAATTGGTAAACATCTTTGAACGTTTTTATCGAATATTTATTAAAAAAAAAAAAAAAAATGGTTGTTAAAGCTTGGGATTTTAGTTTCAAAATATGGTTTTTACAACATTATAGCAACCTGATTTAATTTTCACCCGGACGGCAGAAAATAATGCATTGAATATTACATTAATTTCATGTTTTACTGGCGCTAGATCTGTTCTGTAAATTTATCTTTTTAATATTATTTTTACGGTATAATACTTTTACATTATAATAGCTGTAGAAGTAACGGAGAATTATGGAGAATCGTTATGAATCGTGGCCATATTAAAATCGGGGCATGTACCTACCTATAACAATATCATGTATAAGCCACCGAGGCGTGGACACGATAATATTATAAAATATGTGTACGTGCCATTATTATACAACAAATAACAATAATAATAATGTATTCGTGCGGCGGACTTAATATATATTTATTGTATATTCTATTCGAACCGTCGAGACGACCGATTCTTTCAAACCCCGCTGACGTTATGATAATATAGTGAAAAATAATAATAATGGCGCAAACTACACACCACAAAAGCGGCAATATGCATAATAATAATTATATAACTCGTTCGGAAGAGTCGTACGCGTAGGCAGAAATAAAGGGGAGGGTTTTATGGCTAAGCCTCCCCCTCACAAACATATTTCCCCACTACCATCATTTTTTTTTTAAAGCTTATTCAATATTACTATATGGATAGGATTTCAGCCCTCTCACAAATCTCAAAAAAGCCGTTTGTGCCTGTATCATGGTTGAGCGTCGAATTAGAAATTCTCGTTCGGCAGTCGGCGCCGCCGCCGCCTCCGAGAAACGCATTTTAAGGTTAAATCTTATTAACTCGGCTCGTGGCAGAGACGAACGTCGCGAAATTATTTAGACGGTTTCCATGTACGAGTTGTACACATAATATATGTATGATATTATTATAAACATAAACACACTCAAAGGCAAAAAGCCGTGCCCGCCACTGGCGCCCGACTCCTGGTATAAATCAGCGGGCAGACTGCAGTAACCGCATGGAGGCTAAACCGGCGGCGATGACTACCGCGTTATTATTTCCGAACGCCGTACCCTCCACCGCCTCCACAGCCGCTTTGTACGTACTCTACACATTATTATTATTGTTGTTGTTGTTGTATTCGAGCAAGAAATGTCTGTCGAGAAGTTTCCGGGGCCGAACGTACAGTATATATATATCTGTGTCATTTCATAACGTAGAAAAACGTCGCGGTCTTTTGCAGGCTCTGAGTGTATTACTCCGGGGTCCGTATGTATAGTGGGGTCTCGGAGCCGCTGGAATTAAGGATAATTGGCCGAAGGTCACTGACGGAAGGAAGAGTAAAAAGAAAACGTTTCTCTAAAGTATATTCTGAGGTTATTATTTAAATAATATATTACAATAAGTATACCGTCACATAATATCGTATCAGCGCCTTTGCATTAAAAGGATCCAAATACCGCACAGGAGATTCTGTTATTACGTGTTCGGCTCGATATATCAACGATAATAATATGCAGTAATGTCGTAGTCAGCCTAGTCGGGGAGACCTAATATCATGACATTATTTATCTGCAGAGAAGACATTTTATTCCATTTGGATAAGTTAACTGTCGCAGGGGCTTGAGCACTGCTGTTAATTGCAAGAGATTCTCTTAGATAAAAATGCAAGTTCAGTTTGTAGCTCTACTATATTACTTACGTATATAAAGCCATGAACTGTATGATTTAAAGATTGTTGTTAGTAAATGTTTTTTGGAGTTCGCTCATGTTAATAGTGTTTATATCAAACCAACTATTTGAGAGTCAACTTATTGATTTTTACAAAGTCAAAAAGTGTCAAGTATGTATAGTTTATGATGGTAAATTCTATAGTGAGTATACTTTACATTGTACATATTTTAGTGTCTAATTTCTGTATAGAATAATATAGCATATAACGTATAATATTATTACAATGTCATTCTTTCGAAGACTGCACAGTGAATAAAATAAATTGTTACGGCTTATATGGTCCAACGTCGAGAAACGTTGAGGTATTATTCAAAATAAAAGTTAGCCGGAAATTATGACAATGTATTCAATCCAGAACACATAATAATATATTAATACATGAAAGGCTTAAACAACAATCACTGAAGGAGATAACATGTCAGAATTAAAGTCCAAGGGCGGAGTATATTATATATGACTTAAGTCATGACACAACCAGAGAAAAATAAAAGGACAAATAAAGGAACTGACCGAACCTAACTCTGAGTCATGAGGCGTGATAAAACAAACTCATCTAAAGATTATTAACAAAAAGCAAAAATTATTTCCTTAAATTGACCGACTCAAGTCAAGGTTACGTTCATGAACTTTCTCACATATTACCGTCGATATATTGAATCAACGCAGAACTGGTGTGAAATATTTGAGTACGAAATTGATCAGAATGTGCGTTTAAAATGTATAAATGTGTACCTACAATCATTTTTCGGACAAAATTGAATTAACAAAGAAGTAGTTATTTTTATTGTTGCACTATAATAATGTTATATATCTATATAATTATATATTATAATTGATTATAATTCAACTGTAAATCTTCATACAATTGAATCATTTAAACATACAATAACACTTCGTAATTTATTTTTATTTGTTTGTTTGCCTTCGAAACTATTTTTAAAAACACTCCTGGATCAATCATAGCACAATTTAATAAATAAAATGAAACTTGATTCGCATTTTAAACGTATATAATTTTAGGAGTTTGGCTTTTGAATAAAGATAAAAATAAGTATGCATGTATTAAAACAGATAGTTCGAACAGTATAAAAACATTTTCCGATATTTTCATTGAACAAATTTGAAAAATTCGCTTTCAGGTTGCAGGTATACACGATTATACATATAATAACTGTATGTAGTATTATAGAATTATTATTATTTCGCTCTTGGTAAATGATAGGACGTCCGTTCAACCATTCAGATTTGTATAAGGCCTTTGTGCGGTAAGCGTTCGTTATTTCAGTTGTGGTCAAGACGAAAAATAAATATATACACAAAAATAAAACGTTTATAATATTATATTTGTTATTTCTTTGTCCCTTTGCAATATTTCTTACGGGCCCTTGAATACGTTTAAAGATCGTCCCGAAAAATATGTTATGGGCCATTATAATAATAACATGTGTACTGCGCATAATTGTCTTTGTATTTTGCTACGATTGAATGTATAATTCTTATTGTAGGCAAGAGATGGGTCGGTTGGTCAAACGATTCAATCGGCAATAAGTTGGATTTGGTGTTTGAGTTCAACGGATTCCGCATGTTCAAAGAAGTGAAAATCCACAGCAGCCATATACCGACCAGAGACGTAAAGGTGAGTCCCACAGTACTGACTATTTAATATTATATTATATTTTTTACACTTTTTTTTAACTTTGAGAAAAATAATATTTTAACGAGTCCTGATATTGTATGATAGTATATAACGTTGAATGGCACCTGACTATCTTTTTGAAAATAACCGTACAGCGGATATTTGAACGGAGAAAACCCGAAGTGCCTAGGCAGAAGTGTTTAAAGAAGGTATTTTATCATCATGTATTATCACAACTCACTCACGAGTATACATAAAATCGAAGGAAAAAATTAAAAACCACTAGTATAACTAACTACCTATATAACGTACTACTTAGGTCCATGGTGGATCATATTCGTAATAACTAATAATATTATTAACATATTATCTTATTCAATAATTATCCGCTGTGTTTGAAATACAATTTTTGGCGGGACCAGGATCCTCCGAGAAAAAGTAAATCAAGAAATATACATTTTACATTTATTATACAATAGACGTTTCGTGTAACTTACGACTGTCGAATTATTGGGCTGGACAGACTTTTCCACTGTTAGATCACATCCATCCTGCCATGAAGTGCTATTAATGAATAGTCTCTTCAACAAGTCAACCATGTCCAATTACCAATATATACTATCATTATCTCCATTGTACTTATTGTAAATATTTTTTTTATACAGATTGTACAAATAAAAATAAATATGACAAAAAAAAAAAAAGATCACATAACCTATACATAAATGTACATAAAACCGAACATCATTTTGGTCGTGAACATTTTCCTGTTTTTCATTATTCAGGTTGTTGTTGGGGCACTAATTTTTCGTATTTATATAGATCAATATTTCTCATGAAGTATTTCGTTTTTGATATTATACCATTCACTAATACTTTACTTACGTGTTTTCCATTTATTTTATAATTTGAATTTCATTAATATTGGATGCTATGGCACCAGCATAATAATATACTCAAGGGAGGTCGATTTAGTAAGGGTAAAATAGGACAGCCAATGTATTCCCCGTTATACCCCAAATGGTGCCCCTGAACAGCAATGGTTCGGAATGGAACACTAGGCGTATATTGTGGAATACTAATATTCGCATGTAATACACTATACTAGTGCTATAACCGTACAATATACCTAATGTCTGAAGGTACTCTCGGTCGGGTCCCGAGATGGCGTAATTGATATTGTTATAATATCATTATCCGTTACTGTGTTCACATCAAAGTATTGGCGAAAAAAATACAAAAATTGAAGGTCCGACAAACGCGGTCAGTATGAAACCTAATCACCACAGCGTCTTTTGCGATTTTCGCTCAGAGCTCTCGAATATCAACCTCTTCGACCGGTTGACGAACATTGATAAATCCTTGTGCCTTGTCCATGTTCTAAAAACTCCAGGGACATTTGGATTTCATTTTTATCTATCCCTATATTGTATTAGTATTGTAGTACGACTTGGCAGAAAACCGTTCGATCATCGACATCGAAATACGCCCGACGATATCTCCTTTATAGCAACGACTGCCGGTCGACCGCAATACGCGATCTGAGCGGCTGGTCGCTTGCACATTATTTTTATTGTTATTTATTATTATTATTATTATTATTATTATTTATAAGTTATAACGTTTCGTACAATGCAATATTACACCGTACTCGCTCTATTATACGTTATTACGCGTGCATTGTGTCCTTGCCCACCCCCCGTTTGAGTATTATTATTATACGTGAACTGCAGAAACGGAGCCGCTGCCGCCCGCCGCAAGTGGTCTGCCCTCACCCCGCTCTCCCCCGTGTATAATATATACGTAATATGCTCGCCCGACGGCGCGAAAGCTCTCAATAGTAACGAACGGCCATTGTGTGCCACCGGGAACATTAAATATAATGCATATATATATATACAAATGTGTGGGTGTGTGTGGGTGAATGGGTGTGTATTACATCCGCCACCGCCGTCGTCGGATAAGTATATAAACTCGGTGTTAATACGGTTCTAACGGGTTTTCTTTTTCTTCACATCGCGTCCCGCCCTCGAACACGCCGGGGTGACGCGATCCGGAAAATCTTAATTCCCACGTTTCCCCGTTTCGTATCGACACACTATTTGCCCGCGGACGCGTGAGCATAGAGATTTTTATGTTGACGCGATCGACTGCAGTGATTTTCTGGATGATGAATTTTTACGAGATTCTTCTGGTATATTTTTCAAGTTTTTTACACGAATACATACTTTTTTTATAACAAAATCCATTTTGGATTTCATACCCTTATTATAGCAGACTGTTTTTCTGGGAATTCAAAAATGAAGTAGCTATAATGTAGTTAATTACGTATTCATGAGTGTTTATACAATTTAAATGTACGTACCACGCTTCATTCACTATGGGAGCTACATTTATAAATAAAAAATAATATTTTCTTTTACGTAAATGATTTTATACCTATGCAGTCGATTTATATCAAATGATTAATAATAATAACTATAGATATTATTCTCTTTATGGCTGTACCTATAATAATTATAATAATATCAAGAAATTAACTCCCTAATTTGTTGAAATACTTAACATTTTGATAGGTATATTGATTTTTTGAAAGTCTTAAATGTTTATAATTGGCACTTCAATAAATGTATATTTAAAACGATGTATAATTGTAGTATCCTATTTTATATTATTTAGGTACTATAGTAAGATACTTGATAATCCATTTAAAATATAATGTTCACAAATTATTAAAAAAACGGGGTGGTGGGGAGTCAAAATAGTAAGGTGGACATTCATTTAATTTAAATGTTTAACGAAATATTTCAAGTAGAATAGCTTGATCATATGTAAGCATTTGAGTATCTCGAATCGAACCTATCCCTATATGTAGTGTCATTATTTATTATGCATAATATGCTTCTAGCTTTAAAAACAAAAAGCTATCCTGTATAGTACATACGTCTCATGATTTATGAGTTAGGTATACTTGCTACAGTCCCAAAGTTTGTCATATTTGTAAACGTATAATATATTATATAATGCATATACCTACCTACCTCTTACAGAATTTCTCGGAAGTGCCTCTAGGCTACAAATGTTCATTTTGATACATAATATTAAATATAATAATATACGAGTATATTATTTTAACCTTTGAGAAATCATACCTGATTAAAAAGTATTCTTAGAAGGTGGAGAGGAATTTACAGTGAATGTATTCATTCACATTAGAAATGGATCGAACTTAAATTTACAGGAACTGAAACTTGGTTTTTTTTTTTGAACTTTTAAAAATGTTACCTTTACAAATTTTAATTTCCAAAAAGTAAAATTAATTCATCACGTAACCAGATTAATTGGCATTCGATCTATTTCCACTGTTCAAGATGTTCGACTTCGAATTTTCAACTCGATTTTTCTTAAACTCTAAACTGTTTGAAGTAACTCCAAGGTTCAAGAACTCATCCCTATATACTATCACTGTATTTTTAATAAAGTAAATAAAAACGAAATGAATGTCATGATGCGAATGTTATTCCGTATCTATTAATCGGTTCCTTTGTATAATATCCAGGTTTCTATTTTTAAAAATTACATTTATAATAAATCAATCTACCTTCGTATTATTATTGTTTCGAACTTTTTTTTTTTTTTATGTACCTATGTATATGTTATATATTCTACTTATACTTTTCAGTATTTATTACGTTCGCCGCTAAGGTTGTAAATTTGAGTTTAGTACAAGATCACCGGCGGTGTTTGCAGATAACCTTCTATTTGAATATTATATTTATTGCCAATATAAAAGAAAGACAATAATGGATCCATAAACCGTTATTCTAAATCCAACGTTTCCAATAATATATTATGCCTCTGTTGAACTCTGTTGTACTCTATTCAATTTAGAAAATGGAACACCTCAATTGTTTTTATATGTTTTATTTTTAACACGTTAGTTTCTATATAATATATTTATGCCTTCGGGAACACGGTTAATATTTCAGTTTTTCCACCGACTGTACAAACTGAATTATTTATTTATTTGCATTTGTAAGTAATAATACCCAACTGAGTAAATAGAAACTAGTAGCGTTTAGTCTCAGATCGAATTACACATTAATGAATAATGTATATAGACTTTGTGGAAATTGATACCATTACATTGCTGTTAACTCTTGTTATTTCAAGATCAATCAGTCACTCGCCATTTGATGTTTTCGTAATCTAAATATATAATATTCTAATTAATTAATTACCAAATTCCCAGGTAAAAACCGTAAACTTAAATAATCGATTATATGAAACAAAAATAAATAACACTCCAGTATTTATTCATCATTAAAATAGTTGATACCTATTGTACATTTTATACTTCAGAAAATTACAATATCGAGAGAGGTTAATAATAATATATTGCTTTTTAAGTTGTATTATCACACTACAGCATTACATCAGAAAGTGGTTCTATTTACATATTTTATATAATAAAAGTTAGATTTATTTTGTATTTAAAATTATTCAGCTTTTGTAAAACGTTTAATTAAATTTAAATATTCATAATATGATTTAAAAATGATTTAAAAATGATGTTTATAGATTAATATTTTAATTCCAAGACTCTATTAACGATTGCTGGTATACAGCTTTATAATAACTGTCTAATCATACAGATTTTACAAGGGAATAACAATTTGATAATGTTGAATTGTGTTGAATTGTGTTTTTAATCGTAGGTTTATGAAACTTTTTACTTACAAGGAAACAACAATTATAATATTATATTATTATAATCCACTTGTAAAATAAAAAGTTTAGTTTCAAGGAAAAAATATTAAAATGTCTTAATTTATTTGTTATGCTATAATGAACTTGATGAAACTACGGGTTTTACCTTATTCTGTACACAGTATAGTATCAAGATAAATGTTTTAATTTCGTGAAAGCATCGTACGTTAGGGTGCATGTGTACATAAATAATAATATGCAAACAATATTCAATGTGTATCTATGTGATTTACGGAATTGTTTTTTTTCTCAACACGACATATATTTTTCTGCCCTTTCAGGTGTTTAGTATGGCGTTGATTTACGTCAGCTTGGACGGGGACAAATGGCAAGAATGGCCGATAAAGTTTAGCACAAAGTCGGAGGCCATTAAGGACACCGCTGTAAACATAACCATCAATCTGAAGAGCAGGGTGGGCCGGTATATCAAGATATGTCTCTATTTTTCTGCTCGATGGATACTCATCAGCGAGGTCTCGTTTGAGTCCGGTAAGTAATTTTCGAGACGCACTCGGGTAATATATCGTAATAATTCTTTTCGTATTACACCTAGCTCAGGATAGCATTTCGGGAAAAAATTTAAAGAGTATCGTAAAAGTTAAAATTTTGGGGTTCTCGCCTCTCGGTTTACAAAGTCTTAAATAAAAAAAAATGTCTAAACATCTTTTTTACATGTAAGTATGTCGTATGTTTTAAAAAATATATAACCAAAGTGAAATGTATTCAGGTTTACTCTGTATTATATTCACGTTGAACAAGGATGACATAAATAGCCATATGTTGATCTAGCTAATCAATAAACCAACTTGCACTCTATCCTCATTCGAAAGCGTATTAAGTCCACTTGTCATTTTAACCACCGGCCACATAAATCACTAGCGTTTGTGAACTTGGTACGGTTACTGAATAGACAAAAACTATAATTCACCATAACTTAGTATAGTTTATGCTCCTACAAACTTACTTACGTTTATCAGCCAGACACGTTATATCTGCACAAGTATCTACTACAAGTCTGTGTATTATTATTATAATTTATAAGCCATCTAATTCCAAGTTGTCACTAAATAAACAAGATAATTATATTATGGTTAATGTCTTGATGAAGTGCATGTTTTCTTATCAAGAAATATCAAATTTTTTTTTGTATATCATAGGCTTTCACGATGTCACGTATGGACAACAATTTAGGACTTTCGAATTATCAACGTACGTCTTATAAATACAGGATATAGGAAATTCGTGACGATCTTAATACTACCGCATTTTCCAAGCTACTGAAGAAAAAACCTTTAACCCCTAATTTTGTTTTTTACGATTTGTGGTTTCAACTGCCACGAAACTTGAATGATTATTTTGATAAATACCATGCATATTATAGTACTTAGGATGTTTATTGTTTATAACTATAGGTTTGATAAATTATGGTTTATTAAATTGTTAGGGACTGGCCCATTTTGTTTAATTTATATTCAACTTTTCGAGATGTTTCACATACCGGTAGGCAGTTTATCTCGTTTAATAAATGTCCGACAACAGAAGTAATACGAACGGAAATTATTCGGTTATAACAGAAAACAACGATCAATGTATTTGAGTACATGACCAATGCCATTTTATCCTCGACTTCACATTCACACTGAAGTGGTACGTGACTGTCCGTGTTGGTTTTTGTTTTCCATTTCATTATAATAGACGATTCATGTAAAATCAAACCCACGGCCTTGCATGTTTACAAGTTGAAAAAAAGACGTTTATAATCGATCCTTGACGACAAAACTCGGTCCTTTTTAAACTGGCATTTTGGCCGTAGATGGACTTGAACATACGTCTACACACCCAGCCGTAGTAACAAGAATTGTTTTTCCGACGTACGACATGCATTGGAAAATAGAATGAGGGAAAAAAAATATCAAAACGCAGGACGGTCTATTATTATAATATATATTCACCACCCTCCGAGTATGTTTATATGCGTGTGGAAACGTGGTCGTATATATATTGGTACGATTTAAATTTCCGGTCGGTCGCTATCGGTAAACGCTGAGAGATATTATTATACGCGATATACAGCATACGAAGGAGCTTCTCTCGGTGCACGTCACACATCAACGACGACATGAGGATAACAATCCGCATTTTTCTCTCGCAATAACATCGAGCTCGAGTTACATTTTACTATTATTTCCATACGAGACGTTTCGTCGGCACAATACACCGCCACCGTGTGTGTTCCTATAGAACTCCCATGGTAAAAATAAATAAATCGAAAACGTTTTCGCCATATATTATAATAATACGCGCATATCCTTATGTGTGTGTGTGTATAAATATACTATTATCTATTCTCCGATAATCATTGAAACCAACTCCCGCCCGCACGTCCAGATGAAAAATATGAATTAGTGTAGCAAAGAATATTGCAAAATAGTAGTTTTTATACGAAATCTATCGAAGTGATGATATCATACACGAATTCTACACAATACGACTGTTATTTTTGTTAGCTGAAGTATTATGACTAGTGTGAAATTATATTTAACTGTATAGAATTACGCACCCGAGAAATAAATAGTATTCACATACACACACACACTCACGGTTCTCGTATGGTTGTTTGAAATACATAATTCCCTAAAACAAAAACGTAATATAAAAGGTGTACAGACGGATTCATATGCAATATTTTTACTACAGTAAAACGTTATTCAAAATGAACTTTTATAATACACGAATGCGTCAAGACACAAAAGCCCATCAAATCCTTCAGTGAATAGAAATTCTTCGTGGCCACCGTAGTGTGGTTTTATGTAGCCCTAAAGGAATCCAATTTCAAAGGATTTCCTTGAATCAATGCACATTGAATAACGTACGAGTAAAATGATAAGTCTGTCTCGGTCGTCGCAAATCGTGGTTTATGCACTACGGAATAAAAAAACCATGATCAAAATGTCTAAATTTTAATCATCTCATCAATTTCGTTACATATGAGAATAATTATATTATTTGACTTTTTTTCCTTAATTTAAAACGTCGTCACTAATTAACGCGCTAGCGACACTAATCGGTATTAAAACGCGTATCTGTCGTTTCCATAATAACGACAATAGTGTATCGTTACGGTTGACCTGTCACCTCTGGTTATGAAATTTTTTCACGTGTGATGCCAATCATAAATCGGTGAGATTAATCGTCTGTGGTTAACCACAACCCATAGTTCTCTGATACCCCGTCTCATTTGGTTGTACCTGGTATAAAAGCAGGTTAGGTTAGAATGGCCCTGTAGGGTGATGAAAGGTCACAATGTGTTGCATACCTACGTTTTGCATAATTCGTTTAAAACAGAATTACCACTCACTCTAGGAACCTTACGAACGACTTACTGTTTTCTTAGCACAAATACTGCCTATGCATACAATTTTATCCATCCCGGTCGCTTTTCTATCATCAGAATTCCGTGTGTATAGTTAAAATACTTATGAAAAACTATAAGGCGAACAAAGTTACTTAAGTTACTATTTTGGTAAAAGTTTAGGTATAGTGGATGTATTGCATTATTATTAATTATCAAGGACGTATATTTTTGAATGCTTAAATACTACAGCTTAAAATAATTCTCCATAACATATTTTATAACAATATATTATACCAATCTGCTTAACTACAGAAGTTAAGGACAACTATACTCATGACTAGGTATTTAATATATTATTATACACGTGTAACTTGACAAACTTTAACAAATTTACCAATTGGTTCGGTTACTATTAGTTATAATACAAAATTAAATCCTTATTGGTAGGATATAATACGAGTACAATAATATTATGGTTACGAAAGTTAAGACAATATTTTGACATTTATTAATTCATGTATATCTCAATATGGTGAAGTAGTCTAAGATTGGGTTGTTCAACATTCAGCATAACTACCCTAACTTTCTCTGTATTATTCTTATACTCTTGTGACAAATTGTAATGCTTTTGTCCTAGTTTAGTACAGAGCACTATATCAGAAAAAGTAATAATTTCAAGTGTACACGATAAATTATTGTACTCACAGAGGAGCAGCTTAACATCCGTGCATACAGAGCAACCTATGATTTAATAACTACTACCATTACTTTAATATTTTGATGGGTGATATCATTTGATGGGAACAAATGTATAATATAAATATTATATGTTTCAATGTTATTAGTTTTTCGTCTGGCCATAAATCAATTGTTTATTATCTTTGTGTCCCGGTAAAACATATGGAATTCATTCGATACCATGATAAAAATAATGGTCAATCATTTTAAATTCCATTTATAATTTTCAACTGTCTGTATTCTGTAAAGTATATTTAATGGTATATTGGTATCTGTTAATAGTTTTATTCTAAAAACGAGACTGCAACTTATATTACAAACTTTGCGTTTATCAGTCATATTAACTATATATATAATATAATATATCAGGAAACATTCGATGGACAAAAACATCATCAATATTGACCATTGGCATTTACGGAATTGAACAAAAACGTTTTCCGACGTAAAAAAAAAGTTGTAGAGTCTGAAAACTTTTCACTCACCTCTATTTACGTCCCTTGTGTTTCCGTTGTACAGTAACTGAAACATTTGGCGTTAATTAAGACATCCATTAGTCAATACCGCTCCTACGTGGGACTAAAACTTTTTTCTTCTTATTATTATTATTTTTTTTTATCCACACAGCATAACTTGAAATTTATGTTTCGAGACCAGGTGCGTTTGTGTTTCGTGTGCAAATAACAGGCGTGCTTTTAAGCCCCCCGAGCTCTCCTTTAATGAGTACATTCCATTAAAACATGAATTCTCGTCCTTTCGAACAATGACCATGGGCAACCCGACATTAAAATTTACCGTGGTTCGGGGCAGTCTAATTGCGAAACCGTAATATATGTAAATACTAGACTAGACGTCGAGGGCATAGTCCATATACCTGCTGCACCTCATATATATACGTATCCATTAACCGCCAGTTATGGATACGGGAAACAGTGTTACCGTTGATGAAAATATGTTAAGTACAAACGTTTACGGTGTTATTGGAAATTTACAGAATTGGTCGCTGCGAACATAACCGAAGGATTGTTATCGCAGTTCTACACTCAAAAGGAAACTGGATACGAACTTCGCCAGAGCGGCGATACGACACACGCGAGGAAGGAAGTTACTACAGGTAAACCATTCAAACTTAACAATAACACGGTTAATATTCATGTACGCTTTTATCTACATTATATTATATGCTTGACGCTACATTATCACGTGTTATACGTTTCCGGTGACTGTATACGATAGCCCGAGGCGTGTACGATTTGGGTTAAGAAGTTCGAAGGGGTGATGTACCTATATGTTGGTAGGTTTCGGTCGAGAAAACTGATTAACTGATCACTAAAGTATATAAGTATTGCATATGAAGTTTAAAATATCAGTATACATTTATTGAATTCTTCATTAGACCCTAAAGGATTAAGATGATATTATATTATTACTGATAAAATGATTACAAGCTGGAGACAGCGAAAATTGATATCAGAATTCGATATAATGTTTCATGATAAAAATAATTTGTTTCGCTTTACTTCTATTGATTATATATAACATATTTTGTCATTATAATATTGTGTTATTTATTCATTGTATAGGTATTGACAGATTCAATAAATATGTATTTACCTTACTAACCTTTGACCACAAAGAACGTCGGATAATTGACTTTTGGAACCATTTTATATATTATCTTTAATCTGGAATAAGCATCAACTTGCATCATGTTATTTATCTGCTTATACGTATTTTTTCATAACGAGTTTTTTATGAAAACATTTCTGATTATATGTAGATGCCGTTAACAAAATCATATTAAGTGTCAATGATATAATTAATAATTTTCTGAATTCTTCTACTATACACTGATTCCTAAATGTATACAATTTAACGGGTTTACTATCAATTTGAACAAACAAATACATATATACCTACGCATAATAAATTGTCTTTGATTTACTTGTTAAAACTAATAATCTTGCAATTCAAATTTCCATTCGACTTAAAAATCTCGTTTTCTCTATCTTTAGCCACAACTAATTTTATAGTTGGATAAACTTCTATTTGCTCGAAAAATAGTTAAGTGGTAAATTATCACTTTGAACAGTTAAATAATTTTATTTCGGAGAACATAATTGCCAGACGACACTCTGCTGGCCAATAATACACTGCTCTGAGCACAAATAACGTCGTTGTTAAATAACATGTTATCTCTTGTACCATCACTAAAATAATCTTAAATTTCTAAGATTATCATCAATTTCTAATCACCCTTCTACTCATAGTACAATGATCAAAATATCATAATATATGATATCTGTATTCACATTGAAGCAAGATCAAAAACAATCAGTAGAGTTATTTGAACAATATTAATCTCAAAATTAAACCAACAATAATTGTGTTCTATATGGTGCTTTACAGTTTATAGTTTATTCAATAATAACCACATATTGCAAACGGTTTTTGAAAATAATGTTACTATTTATGTAATATAATTACATACTGCACTATCAAACTGCAGAGCCGAAAGTATTAACGACTTTAATCAATATCTCCCTAATGGCCTAATAGGTAATATATACTTGATACTTTACTAATTGAGGTGTTTCTATGCAAAACGTGTTATCTCCATTTTTAATAAAATCGAGTTATACATCGATTCTTATGGAAAAAATGGCGAGAAATCGATTAAAACCGTTATTTTTTGTCAAAACGTACTATTTCCCAGCTGAAATCATTGTGTATTGTAAGGGTATGTCAACAGTTTTAGTTACAGGAATATCTACAACAGCTGATATTTTATCTTTATTTTTTTTATTTATGTCTCCCTGCAGGTATATTAACTTATTGGTTATTGGACTAATTAAATAATATTTCTGGCACAGTTAACACATTAATTATAGTGATACATTCCAAAAGTTTCATTTATTTTTTTTTTATTGAAGAACAGATTAGACCCTATAACTTATAATAATTCAAATTTTCAAAATTAAGATTCTGATGTTAAAATACGTACCTAATAGCGATAGGTACGTGGTCGTGATACTTATGAATTATACAGTCAACTAAACATTGTTCCTCTATTTTTAATTTATCTTTTTAATGTAGTTCGATGTTTTTATACCATAATCATCATTTTAGTATGCTATATTCGAATTTACTGTTCTAGAATGTGGTTAACTCACCGGATATTTCTAATAAAACAATATGATAAAAATATTCCAGTACTAAATCACCAATAAAAAATTGGCAGTGTCCTAGACAACTGATATTATACTGCTGCTGTATTTGATAATAGACATAATTAATTTTCTAGCCACCTCTATTGAAGCATGCCCAGTATATTATGTCAGTAGAACATGTTAAAGTATTCATATTTTTAGTTTAATTTATCATAAATATTAACTCATCAACTATTAATCAACACAAACACATTCAAAGTATTTTTATTACCAATATTGAAATGAGTTTTGTGAAGTTATTTTTACAAATACTAAGTATAATATTATGTATGGAAGAAACTTTATTCTAGGAACCAATTAAAATAATTTAATACTTACCTTCTGGAGTTCGAGCCATTACTATTTCTAAGATATTTTTTACTCAATTTTCAGAACCATGCATTTATTATGGCACCTGCTTGATGTTTTTGTGGTTCATATATTTGATTTTATACGTTGCATCCTTGCAGTTGATATTCTCATAACACATTCCTGATCAATGGTCGTATTATTTATTATACATAGTACATTGTTTTTATATAACTGTGTGACTTTGTATACACAATTGTGTTTTGCGGATTTTGTAATTGTTTGTTTTATGCTCATAAAATACAGAACCTGTTACACCTCATTTTAAGTGGTCGTCGGTCGAAAATGCACTAATATTATGACTTCTTATTTCACTTATGTCTAATTTATTATCTTTGTAGGCATTCGATATACTCGTAGAAGATTCATTATGTCAAATTTTCTATGTGTGTAGCTTGTGAATTTATCTTTTACTGCTATGCATGTTATGGTGTGTATGGTCTACTGTAAATTTACTGTAATATCAATTAACTCGTCAAGTTGAGAATAATATTTTAGCCACTTAATTTATTATACTGAAGAGATTAACGAGGTTTAGTTGAGAAATAATAAAGGGACTTAAGGCGTTCGGAGGAGGGCGTAATCCCTCTAAAGACTCTCTCCCCCCCTCCAATGTATGTCAATGTTAAAGTCCGTGATGCAATCACATCCACATTGTTAGCTTTCATATTGTTAAACTTTTTTCTTAACACCAAGAATGTGTTATCATTCTTTAAGTTTTTCACTGGGTGTAATTTCGGAAATCCTGTATCATTACTCTTAAATATAGCATGTGATTGTATTTTTAAAATGTATATAAACATATTCGGTTACGGCGTAATGGTTCCCAACCTTTTTGGTACTATGGACCACTATGAGAACTTTGGATACGTCACGGACCACCTCAATTGTATACCTTATTTTTCTTACAAATAAGAATCAATTTTTTTTCACATATTTTAGAATTTTGATTATTATTACATGAATATGAGGCTTTTAATAACATGGATTTCACTATGTAATATAAATTTATAAAGAAACGACGTACTATACACGAATGTCAGTAATTAGTGTTATGTCTCAAAGGAAAATTAAATTATTAAAATATTTTTACATTTTGTAAGTATGGCTCACGGACCACTTGACAATGTCTCGCGGACCACTAGTGGTCCACGGACCATAGGTTGGGAACCTATGGGTTACGCCCTGCAAAAAAGGTTTGAAGTTACCGAAACATTACAGACATAAACCACCAGAAATAAAGAGTCGAAATACACGTTTTCAGAATAAAAAAAAATAATGATTGCTAGTAGGTATGCTTTTATGCTTGAGTTTATTCGGGGTTTTCGGACTTCTGCCAAAGCCATGGACTAAACGTATATAATATATATGTATAATATAATATAATATGTGATAATATTATTATCAAAGCTGTTCATCGACGAGCTAATAAGTTAGAAGTTAAATTTAACTTTACTTACTAGTCTGCTGTATTTAATAAATGTACACATTTTCCTCTTTTTTAACTTAAAATCGACTCATTTTTGTTCTTATCTTTGATATCACGTGACGCGAAGACTCGCTTGAAACGAAAAATCAACTTTATATTATAACGATATGTCTGCACGGTAAACCCGTTTTTCGCAGGACCCAGTCCGGGCAACAGCACTCAGACGTACGTGGGCCTGGTCACAGGATCGTTGGCCATGACGGTGCTGCTGGTGGCCGGCGTGGCCGTCGGGCTGGCGCTGAAACGTGGCCGGCAGAAAGTCGCGCTGCTTCAGTTCAAGCAGGCCACTCTCGGGGCTCCCAAACAGCAGTCCATCAACATGAAGCACCTGAAAAACGGGTCCAAGACCACCGTCGGGTCGTCGTCGCTGTACGGCCGGAGCGGAGCCATGTTGACCGGAGGCATCGGAATCGGCATCGGCGTCGGTGGAGGCGGAATCGGCGGCGGGCGAGTCGGTGGTCACGTTGGACACGAGTCCGAGGACAGCGACAACTCGTCCGTTTACCACGAGCCGTACAAGCGGTTACCGTCCGGCAAGAATCACGATTACGCGCCGACCACGTTCCTGTTCAAGAAAGACGTGTCGGCGTTGACCACAAGCAAAAGCAGCGAATACACGGGTAAGTCCGACGCGCACCCACCCTCGACACCCACATCACCCAGTGGCTTTCACGGCGAGTCCTTAGACAATATTATTTTATACAACAGAAAAATAATAATAAGTACACTACATTACGATTGGCTTACCACCACCGTCGTTTGTAGTCGCTGAGGATTTGTCGAATTATTGTTTTTATTATATTGTTATTGAGTATAGCTTAAGATTAGACGAAAAGTGGTAACTTTTAAGATGTGCCTGCCTTAAAAGAACTATAATTTGTCAGTGGCCCGTGCACGTTCATCCTAACCTTGAAAAATAATTTAACGTCGAGTTAAAACCATAGTTTTGAATATTCGCACTTGTGGATTTAATTAAAAAATAATTGAATACCTTTTTGTTTGTTTCATCACAATTATATGGCTGTCAATAAAATGATTTATTAACTTTTTAGTAGATACAAACATGAGTTTTCGGCCTCACCACTAAATGTGTCTACAAAAATAGTAAGATGTATTTTAACGAAATAGTTGATTATATAAGATTGAAAAGAGGTTGGTCATTTTTTTTAACTGTGTTAAAGTTATTATTTTTCTTCATAATAACTTTGATATTTTACTGTTAAATATACTAATTTTGTTTGTAACTTATTTATAACCTTACCTATAATGATCTAAATGTTGACTTAAGTTAACTAACTTGAGTTAGTTGTTTAATTAAGTTACCAAACTTTGGTTATTATAGGTCGTAGGTAGTAGATACCTATATCATATTATTCTGAATGCTTACATAATCGATTTATCATTCTCTTCTAATCAATTGCGTCACTTCGTGAGAAATGTTGAGAATACATTTTACACTTCAGATGTTCCTTTTAACTTGTTATATTTTGAGCCTCCGTCGTAATAATCGAACGATTGCGATCTCTGCTGCTGTACGATCGATAAACTGACCTTCGCTATAATTGTTGTATTCGTGTAGACTTCACGAGCGTAGGCAGTTTCGGGCAGGACGACGTCAAATACTCATCGCCTTCGATGTACACGCTAAACCCGCCACCACCGCCTAGCACCAGACCGCCACCGCTCTTGCAGCAGCAATCCGAACAGCTGAACAAATCGCTTCCGGCCAATCTGCACAACTACTACGCGGCCATCGACATAATCAAGGTGAGTTTCGATGTCCGCCGATAGACCCGAGTAATCCACCGCCGGACGGTATTCACGGTTCTCATTTACTTTTTTCTCTTCCGGTTTTTGCAGACGGAGCGCAAGGAGCAGCATTTCACGCCAGGTGTGTTCACGTGCATGAAGCTGCCGGAAGACAAACAGGACGAGTGCAGTCAGACGTCGCTGTACGAGATATCTCGGAACCGACTGCGAGTGATCGAAAAACTAGGCGAAGGCAATTTTGGAATGGTGAGTGTACGCGACCGCACCTCCACCCACCTCCTACACTACCCACTAACCCCGTGAACCCATCACACACACGGCGCAGGGTGACTTCCCGAACGCGCGAAACGTGATTGGAATGTACGATGATATTTAATAAACAACTGTCAATTCCATATTATATAGATCCACTTATGCGAAACGGACGGGATACCCGAGTACAATGCCACGTCGACGTTCCACAAAAGACAAGTGATCGTCAAATCGCTTCGGCGTGGCTGTGGCGAACAAAACAAGTGAGTGGAATAATAAAAAAATATATATATTTATATACATCACTACAATTTTTGCTTTATGTCCGTAGTTTCTTTTCCTCTTTTTTTTTGTACACTCTAGACCTGAGTCTTGTATTATTATTTTTACTATTATTATTATTATTATGAGGACGCGCGAGAATCGAAAATCAATTTTCCGCCTTAAACGCCACGCTTCGGAAAACGTGTCCTATTTACAATTTCTTTCGCGCGCGCCATCATCGTAATAACACGAAAAAAAATGTTATTTTATTTGTCATTTGACTACGTACCTCTGATACAAAAATGACTGACATGACAATAACGATATTTCGATTTTGGTTGACAATACCCATTTTGTACGTCAACGATTCGATTTGTACTAAATGTTATGTTCATTGCATAGATAGATAAAAAATAAATTTACAAAATATAACCACTGTTAAATCGTATACGAGTGAACCTAAAAGAGTACGACTCTAATCAATATATTGTGCTATTCTGTGTATTTATCTACAGACAAGACGTGATGAGGGAGACAAAGTGCTTGTACACGGTCCGGGATCCAAATTTGGCACGAATTGTGGGCGTTTGTAGTCCCGACGAGCCTCTGTGCATCATACAGGAATATTGCGAATACGGTGACTTGCCTAGTTTCTTGAAAGTCCAAACTACGGAATCTACGGAAGCTCATCCTACAATCAAGTAAGGATATTATTGATACACTATTTGTATTCACCCCCCTTGTAAAAAGTGCAATATATGATATAAGTCCATCAACTAGAAATCGTTTTTTTTTAAACAGTGTTATAAATTCTTTTATGTTGAGTGTGCACTACCACATTGGGTATATGGTGGTGCAATTAATGTTATCTTACTGTACCGCCAGAAATTTTAAAATAGACATATTGTAAAATGATATAATATATTCTATACTCATAAAGTGAATTATCTTAATAGTAGTGGTTTTAACATGAATATAATATAATTTACCAGCATAACAATAATTTAAAAAATAGTTAAGTTACCTAGTTAAAAATATTTCAACCCTTTAAAAATGCAACTAAATAATATATGGACCATTATGTCATTTTTGAGTTTATGTATTTGTCACACAATCCATCGAAAGAGTATGTATAGAGACTTCGTATGGACTAGGTAACGATTTTACCATCGACTGGTATGTTTATATGGACAATGTACCATAAGTTGTACCATACATTTTCTTGTGTATTATATATAAAAAGTGTTAAACTAAAATATTAAATTATTTTTATCTTATACCATTATACAAATTGTTCTTGTTTAGATTATATCACGTGTAAAAATGATTATACAAACATTCTTCTTTGTCACTACAATTTAAGACCAATTTATTTACGCCACTGGTTTTAAACGATCCTCAAATATTATAATGTATATTGTTTTTACATACGGGTGATCGCTAAAATAATGTTATCTGTACGATGTATAAAACATAAAAGATTGTGTTAATAATGATATACTCGTACGTTAAATCATTTGTTTGATTTCGGTTTTTTTTTTTTATTTCTCGCAGTTACGGATGCTTGCTATACTTCGCCACACAGATCGCATCGGGCATGAAACATTTAGAGGGTAAGGGGATCGTTCACAGGGACTTGGCCGCGAGGAATTGCTTGGTGGGCAAAAACTATTCGCTAAAGATATCCGATCACGCATTGTACTGCAGTCAGTACGACTCGGATTATTACGTTAGTGACACTAAGTCGAGATTGCCGATCAGATGGATGTCGTGGGAGAGCCTGCTTCTGGTAAGTCAATTATTATTTATATTTTTTATTTCCAATCGGAACCTTAAAACATGAATGAATAAAATCATCCCCGTAATAAAATTGAAGATATATTTTTAGTGGTATCTAGTATCTACGCGTTCAATTGATTTATGGCTGCCGAGTGCTAGTGTATGAAACAATAAAACATCATAATAAAATAACCGAGATTCTACGATAATATAATCTAGGTACAACCCTTTCCACTCGTAACCCGTCATTTCGAATTCACTTTGCTCACTGATTACTCTACCGTATTTGCATGTAAGCCGACCCACATGAACCTTATTTTTGACTTGTGAAATCCTCGGTCCAGACAAACTTCTTAAGTACACACTGACGTATACTGGCAAACATTGTATATACGTATGTCGTAAATAATTTAAATGACTATGTATTCAACAGAATGTAAATCATATGCACAAAAAATCCATGCAGTACACGAGGACGTAGTACATAATATATATTATACGAGCGGCCTTAATTATTTTGCTTCTTTATTTAATAAACGTCGAGTGCGCTTGGTAATTATTTCAAAGTCTGTATAATATTAAGTACCGAAAATGTTTAAGTGCGATGATGCAAAATACAACTTTTAAAATATTTCCCGTAATAATAACCGAATATTTGATAGAAAAATTACTACAATGTGCACATCGTACACTACAGTTTTAATTAAACGTTAATTAGATTTGTATTGATCTTATATTTTAATTGCTAACAAACTTATCTACCTATATTCGTCTCGGCAACAATTATTATTTCTTCGTAAACAAATGCATCTTACTGAGTAAAATATTAAAACAAATAAATATTATAAACAAACTGGCGATCGATAAAATGAACCAGAAACTCGTATACATCGTATACTTGTGATATATGATTGATGTCAAGTATGAACAAAACCTTTTTAATTCTGTAGCGTACTATATTTTTATGTGAATTTTCCTTGAAAAGTGTAAAAGCTCTTATTTTGAGTTTGGGGATTAGGATTTTTTTTCGTTAGAGTAATAAGTATTGTGAACGAGGAATGTGTATAGATTGGGATAGTATACATTTCTGCCACGTTTAAATTAAAGTTTTTATTGTTCGCAGTATATAATATTTCTTTAAAATTATTTCGTACTATTGTAATTTTGGTATATTTATCGAGTGAGTACTCACTACTCAAGTTGTCTGTAATGCATAACAGTCCAGACGCAACCACCATCCAATAAACTTTAATATCATACACTAACAATTAAGTTGATCGAATCATTTCAAAATATGTTTTTGATAATTATTTTGGATTTAAATATATGTTGAACACTGTTAGTAGGTCGTTTTTTATTATTTTGTTTTTGAGTCCACCGACATAATGTCTTCAGTGTATGTAATGGACTCAAACCATTATTTTTAAATGGATAATATTTTAAACATGCGCGTTTCCCTGCACTTAAAGATTAAAACTCAAAGTTTCTAGTTATAACAGATATTTGGAATTTTCGTGCAATAAGAGTAACAAAAGGCAGCCATGTGAATTTGTTGTGGTATACGCGTGGTTACAGAAATGGAATTTATAGCCATTATTTTTGTTTTTAATTACTGCCATTTTTTTTTTGTCACTAATTATAATTTAAAATCTGTATAATAAAAACAACATTTTTTGATTAATTACAGCATTTTATTCTTGTTATGGTAATCAGTATTTCTGGGATTAACATGTAGGTACTAAAAACATGGATTGAAAAAAACTGAAATTCATAAACATTGTTTTTTTAAACAATACTCACAAAGGATTTAGTAAAAATTATTATTTTTTATATTTTTAGTATGGTAATTTATTTTTATCGACATTTTCTAGACGAACAAATATTGAAAATATTTGAAGAAATTCAAATAATAAATTAATTTTTATGCTATAAATATTTTGGTCGATTATTTTTTACAAGACTTTATTAACTAATAGATAATTCCAATCGAAACATGCATCATCTAAAGATTTATCACGTTCTTCTTTCACGGTTTACCATATTCGTAATTGCTGATAGACACGATAAACGTACACGACGACATTTCTAGGTATTATAGGTACCTATCATAATATTTATTACGAAATATAACAATAACAAAAGTAATTATACCTAAGTAACCATGTAGAAATTGCCTTTTTTATAATACAAAACAAAAATATAATAACAACTGTGTATCCTGAAATTATATCTGAAAAATAAATTAAAACAAAACAAAAACCACTATCCGCCTTTCATACGATGAACATAATTAAGAATGGGTCAAACTTTAATTTCTCGAATTGTTTGAGATCAAACTCGAACTCGAATCCATTTGTTACTTGAACACTTTGAACTTTTTAACTTTAAATTAATTGAATTGATATATTTTAATTTTGAACTGATAATAGTTGTTCGGGTAATAAGGGAAATAAAAATAATATTATATGGTACCTACGGCTATTTATAATTTTTAAAAGTATCGTCATCAAACTTGATTCTAGAATCATTCGATACATTTGTGCCCAAAGTAATACATTTTGAGTAGACATTTTCAACGAACCCCAAATAACTGTATGGTGCTCACAAAGTTCGGGTTTTTGTACGAGTTCGACAAGTTCGAGGACCTATCCTTAAACACAACGACTGACCTTGAAGCTACGGCATAATAATGTTATCGATTAATCATGGCGTACACCTTAATAATACCATAGCGTTACCTATAATAATAATTATTGTTTAACGGCCACGGACGCGTTTGTGCTCGCAGGGAAAGTACACGTCGAAAAGTGACGTCTGGTCATTCGCAGTAACCCTGTGGGAGATACTCATGTTCTGCAGCCACCAGCCGCTGGCGGAGCTGACCAACGAACAGGTGGTGGAGAATGCCAACCACATGTACCTGGCCAACGGCAAGCACAGGTACGCGGAACCACCGCCCAGCTGCCCGCGAGAAATGTACGAGATCATGGCCGAGTGCTGGAAGCGCGGCGACTCGGACCGGCCGAAGTTCTCGGAGATCCACCTGTTCCTGCAGCGCAAGAACCTCGGGTACATACCGGTGATATGAACGGACACTACAACGCTTCCACGACCACCCACACTGCTACTCACCCACATCGCCCAAGACCTCGACTAGCGCGGTAGGTACATTGTAATAATAACAATATTATATTATTATCGCGATAACGGTGATGACGATGTCGCGTCACGCTATTTTGAATATTCGGGTAGGTACATTTTCCCTGACCCTCTTCCCACCCCTAACAGGTGGAAATTGTCCGAACGACCTCCGTGTGCCCCACGATGTTCGTGTAATGTGCATATATCGCTGCGTATACCGATCGCATATCCTGCACCCTTCCACTGCTGATCCAGAAAATATATACCTATGTTATACATATATAATAATTACTGTTCATTGTTTTTTCCTACTATCGTCCGTTAAGAATGTTGCCCATTAAACGCGTGTGGACGCCCAACAAATATGTTGTCTTCTCAAATCCGTGGTAATGATAATGATTATTATTATTATTATTATTAATATTATTATTGTAACTATTAGTATTATATCATTATAATTATTGTTATGATTTATAAGACTGTATAGTGTATACTTATTGTAATCAAATAATTGTACCTGTAATGTCAACATAATAGTCTCCAGCATCGAAACTTCATATACCTACCAGCTATTATATACAATAGAATAACTGCACATTACTATTTAGCACCAAATACCTATTACGGTCTCCTGTCAAAAATAAAAAACGGACAAAATCCAAACCTAAATATTCAGTCAATTCTTACATCTCCGTTCTGGCCCGAGTTTGGTATCTTCTCGTAATATTTTTACGTCGACCAATATCGTTTTTTAACATCAATAATGTGGTCAGTGGAAAAAATCTCGTGTTTGTTTCCTACGGTACTATAATAATATTATTAAATGTTTGAAATCATTTTCGTCTGTTGAATTTGTCGTACCAGACGACTTTATGGTCTTAACATTGTCATCTGAAGATTTTTGTCGCCTTTAAATCGTTTGACTTAGTTAGAATCCCCGAATATAATAACAATATGTTTTTCGAAAGCCGGACACTACTGCAATATAGTACAATACTATATATAAGAGTATTATGTGCATGCGCGTGTTGTAGGGGATGTTTATTGCTCAAACGCAATGCCAAGATATTTAAAATTTATCGTCATGTGCATCTCGACTTCTAAACTCGGTTTAACGTCATTTCCAGAACTATACAAGTTTATTATACATATTATATTATTGCGTGTGTACTTCAGCTGCCATTACCTTGTACAACCACATTACTGTACGCAGTAATATTTCAAAGGTGTATTCGATTTCACATTTGAACATCATATTTTCTACTCACCACCCGTGGCCAACACTTTCCCACACCGCCGGACGGATGGCATTAATTACGTCTTATTACTTAATGGTCCTTGTTTTTATTGCTAATAAGAACCAAAATATGTAATCAATCTATTTTACACGCAATGTCTTCCACGATTTAACCCTTTAAATGGCGAAGCACTAAACATTTGCCTTGCAAATGATTATGTTTCGGCCCAAAACACACGTGTTGGAAAATATCTATTCCATAATATTACAGTTTTTATTTCATTTTTCCAATATTATGCATTTTTTGTATGTTGTGAATCTGTACATACGATTTTCGATTTTCTTGTACATAATTATATTACATAATATATTATACCTACTTAATGTTGTACGAGATCCAGCGTTAGATCCTAATTTGAAAACTTAAACAATCTTCTTCGATTTATGTACGCTCTCACTTTCACAAACGACGCATGTATATGTATAATTATTAAATTAAATTATTTTTTTTTAGGTCTGGACAAAATAATTTTTATACAAAACTATTTATATTTATTGACTTATAATTGTATAAAACTCAAGTGGATAAGTAGTTAAAATTATAAAATGTTATTTCATAAAACTATCCACGTTATTTCTATTACTTATTATTATTAAAATTTATCATATTATTATGTTTCTTTTAACGGTAATAAATGTAATACTACTTTACATAAACTCACTCCAATGTCTTTCCAAGTAGTTGAAACGGGTGTGACCTCAACTTTAAGTGGCATATCCTGTTCTAAATTAATTTTTAAGGAATTTACGGTTTTTTCTCCAAATTTTTTATTTATTTTTAGCTGCGATGTGTGATTTTCAATCGAATCATCATATTATAATCGCGTCGACCTAAATTTATATTGTACATACATTTTTTTCGTTTTCTCCAACTAAACCTCTTGGATCTTTTTTTATGTTTTGTATTTAATTAATATAATATTATATTAAATTGGTTGAAATAATACTAAAACTATGATTTCAATGTATTAAGCTCAAAAGTGGATTAGCTGAGCTCGTGTAAAATGCAATAAATCGTACTTATATTAAATATAAGCTAATTTAACGTGCAATTTAAAATAAAGTGGTGCCAATATCTGTTATTATTTTAGCTAAACAATCGGTCGAGTATAAACCCATAATATATTTATTTCAAAAGCAATTTATTATTATATTTCAGATTTTTTTGGAAGAGGTGTAAATATACATAATTATATTTTTTGAATTTGCATATCATATATAATATATATATACATATATAGTTTAGTACGCGTTTTTCTCCGAACTTTCCAAAATAGTATGAATTCCTCGGCATTAAACCCCTAATTTTGATTTACGATATAATTTAATTTAGGCCGCGGTCACACGACGGCAAAAATGATAAAATGGCACTTTTCAAAGGGTGGCATGAAATGGTGTGTAAATAATAATACTATTACATGGAGGGTATAATCAATTGCCCACGTTGCTAAGAGACAATCAATCTCTAACACTTTTTGGTCTATAAAATTTTGTAAAAAAAAAAATAAAAAAATTATACATATTTATAATATTTATATATATATATATTAATAATAATAACCAAATCCCAACGCACATTTAATATATGACATTATACCTAACGCTAAAGGAACATAAAACTGTTTCCTTCGACTTCAGTTGTAACCTGTCATCAACAATTAGGAGGAGCTATTCATTTCCTATACAATATAAACTTGCAATAGGTAGTGTAATACTTATATAATACATAATATTACTAATTTATTTGCATTAAGCGTTTTGTAAAAAAAATAGTTTTTAATATTATATATATATATATAAATAAAAATAAATATTATGTTTAAGTATAATATACATTATATTATTATATAAAATAAACTTGAAATTCAAATGTATTTGTATAATGTATTTTCATTGACTATATTGTTGTTTAATTATCTTTAGGAAATATAAATCAGTATTATTAACATTCATCTGTCTTTGAAAAACGAAAAAAAAAATGTTATTTAATAAATATGTATGTATACCTTTATGGGTGAGTTTTTTTTTATTACAACAACCTGGTTTCCCCATCGTTGTCACATAATAATATGGATGAACAACGATCAGTCATCCTTCGTCAAGACACAATACAACGACTTATTCGAGTACACCAATGTGGTATCGAATTCGCAAGGATGAACGGTACGTACTAAAACTTGTGAAAATATATAATATACCTATACATTTTATAATGCTTTCTACATTGTTGGTCACTACTTATGTTGTTCCTTCTACTTTAAAAACGAATATTTTTTCTCTATGAATGACAGTAAGTTAGATTTTTATTCAACGTAAATATATTTTTTTATAAAACCAATTCGAGAATTTAGAAGTGAGCTTATGTGTTTTTCTTTAACTATCATTGAAAAATAATAGTATAATAAGTAAACATAGAATATGGTTTTATGTTTTTTTTTTTAAATCTATTTACATTATTGATATTTATCATTAGGGTGCTTTGAACCTGTTGCATATTTGAGTTTTTTAAAAACAAAAATATCAATATGGCATCCTTCTTTTTTAATCACACGAGTACGTGACTAAAGAGACTTTTTTCCATGACATATACTAAGAATTTAAAAACAAAAATAAATAAATTACAATTTTGTATTGTTGAATTATACAAGATATAATAATTAGTGAATAATAAAATTGTTTAAATAATAATCTTGTTAAAACAATTTCACTATAAAACATTTTGAATGTTAGGAGTTTATGGCATAGTTTATTATAATATAATATATTAAACATATATATTTTGGGATTTACTACAGAAATTGTACTTGCGTGGGCAACCTCCACCTACAATGTTACAAAATTGTATTGTTCAAATTTATTTTATTTTTAAATGCCATGAAAACTCGAATTCAAAAGCTGATAAATATGACTCAACAATTTATAATCACTCTCAAATTAAGCACCCATACCCAATTCCTACTTATAGTTTAAAAATTTTACTGTTAGGTACATTTACTGCAATTATTATTATTATTCACGATCATAATATTACCAAATGATAATACGGTTGTGCTTCGTCCAATCGGATTAATTGTAGACAATCTTTTCAGCTCGAAATGGATTATTTCCGTACGATTGATTTCACACGATTGACAGTGCCATTCGTTTCAGGAACGAAACGATATTTATTGCAAACTCTTTATTAATTTAATTTGACGGATTTTTCCGAAGTTATGGTGGCAGGAACTTTGGTGAGATATACTATGCTGCAATGATATTTCAAGTATAAAATCAGTCCTTTGTGCTCGAAACAAACGGCTGCGGTAATATGCGGCCATAGAAATACCATTATGATCGTTACAAGTACTCATACAAAAGCCTTTTCAGAAAATGAGAAGACAGAATAGTTTATGCTCATAATTTGGTTAGGTTTTTCATAAATTATCCATCACAGTCGTTATTATTTTAGATTATTTGTGGAGAGAAAAATAATTTAGGTAACAATGATGTGTGACTATTCAACATTCTAATTTGTATGTGTAAAGGAAACATTGTTCAGTAAAAAAATACTCAGATCATCAGTATTGGATCTAGTTGGTCATTTAGGCCTTGGGGGGGGGGGGTGAACACAAAAA
>NW_019103968.1:193310-206825 GCF_001856785.1 Myzus persicae
TGTGTGTGTGTGTGTGTGTGTGTGTGTGTGTGTGTGTGTGTGTGTGTGTGTGTGTGTGTGTGTGTGTGTGTGTGTGTGTGTGTGTGTGTGTTGGCCGTTTACTTGGCTCGGCTCTGAAACTTTTTCAATACCAGAAATGTTATTTTCTCTCGCTTGGATCGGCCGACGATATCTACGTACTACATCGTACACGCTACGTCCTACCTTTCGGAATTGACGTCAAAACTATGTATGGTAACTAGTTTTACGGTTCAATCGACATGACAGCCACCACGGTATAATAATATATTGGTGTACACTTGGGAAAATGTCGTCCAACATTATAATATGATATACCACAAGTGCAAATTTTAAAAAAAATTTATATTTCCTTACGTTTTATTATTTTACCGTATGGACGATTGGAAAACTGTTGTCGTGCACGCGTTTCTCGAAAATTGTAGACAGCTTTCAAGAGACATTATTCGTGCAAGTATTATTTTAGCGATTGAGTTATTGTACATCAAGTATTTTTTGTTTTTATCCTAAATCAAAATATGGAGAAGACTCAAGTTTTGAAGTTCAAGCAGGATTCGGTATAAGATGACGAACACGTCGAAACACCCTGTTTACCGACTGCACAGTCACGTCGTACGATATTATACCGTTCGTCAGTATTATTATTATTATATACATTACAGACGTGTCCTATATATAGGTACGTATTATAGGATTACACATTTCGAATTAGATTTCCCTCGGCCGTGACGATCAAAAACGATATCGCTAAAATCCGTACACGAAGTCCCGTATAGAATAATATTGAGTACAAGGTCGACGGAAATTATAATAATAATAATATTATTGTGACAACGTGTACAAGTGTATTATTGTCGGTTGCTGGCTACCCTGTTGCCCTTCTGCCACCCTGTTGCTCCCACAGACCTTGCGTGTTTACAAAATAATAATAATAGTACACCGTTGTTGACTCTTTTAAGTATTAAATAGATAATGTATTATTTCCAAAAAAAATACCTCACAGGCATAATTCTCAGACCTTGTAGAATTGTTAGATTTTCGTGACTATTTTTTTACCCAAAAGAAGAATAGGACTTCTTAAAGACTTCTTAGACTTTTTTAGACTTCTTACATGACACATTTAACTCCAATTTTTTCATTTTAATTCGATTAATAACAATAGGTATATCATTTGTAAAAAATTTTAAAATCTTAAAATTTTTTAAGGCATGCCATGCAGTTTAAGATTTATAAGATTAATATAATTTATAATATAATTTATGGCCTCTAGAATATGACCTCTAGCTTTTAGTTAAAAACAAAATTATCAAATTTGGCTGTTTCTGCTGAACATTATCGATGATTATTATTCCTCTACAGAGTGTACTTGTGTATATAATGCAATTCTGTATTTGTGGAAACAATTATACATTGTCACCGGGTGACTTTTAAACGGGCGAGTTTTCATTACCAGGAAGTTCCATCAATGGATGGATTCTTCCCTCAAGACCACAGCAGTCCATTGTAACCCTTAACATCACTTAATATACATATTGTAAAAAAAGACCACAACTACAAATTGTATAGTAAATATTTCAAGTACAAAAAAAATAAAAATGAAAGCGGTAGAAAGTATGTCGTTTACACGTATTTGCTGTGCAGGACGACGAAAACGGCGAAACGCTCTGCATATAATATGCTTCACAACACTATCTTCGCTCAAGTATTATAGTAATAATATTATTATGGTCGGTGCAGACGTGTACACTACTGTAGACTGTTATCATTATTATTAGTGACAAATAATATAATAATATTCCGATCAGACCCACGACCGACGATCCTATTCCGACAACTACTACACACGGCTCACGGTAGGTACTTACTTATTTTAGTTATTTACCCATACACACACCATCACCTATTTGCCGACTTACCTAACTATGTGCATAATATTGTATAGACATATTGTGTCACAGTGTAATGCAATAGAGTTTGCGATATCCCGGGGGACGAGACCCCGTGTATACGATATTGGAGTAAACTTGGTGACCGAATTCAACAGAATAATATGCACACAACCAGAATTGCAGCTACCTAAACTATATTGTGTCAAGTATGTCGCGCGCGCGCGCGCGTGTGTGTGTGTGTGTGTGTGTGTGTGTGTGTGTGTGTGTGTGTGATAGAGAGAGTATTTGGTGCAATAGTGTTCTTCGTTCAAAGCAGTTTTCGCGCCAAGGTTTTTAAAATATTTGAAACGTCGTTATTCCACTGCCATCTTCGAAGAACCAATGCGATATTGTATACAATTATTTCATAATATGATAATACAATATTTATGCAGTATGGTAGGTGTAGGTACCTGAAAGAACACAATTATTATTTTCAATAATCAGACCGGCGGAATATTGCTTGGGTGGTTTTCGATTCTTCAAGATTTCCCATAATCTTTGATCTATACACTAGTCGTCAACTACCGCGAAATTTAAAACGAAATAATAATGATTATTATTATGTTGTACGTCGTATGACTGACATTCGCCGGAAATATCTGAAATCGACATCGGCACTTTCACATCATAACCATCCATTCATGCTGTGATAATAATACTACTATTTTTATAATGAATTAACCACAGTCTTAGGCGTACACTCCACCTCAAGAGGCCATTGCAGGTGTATCACTATATAGTCACCGATCAAAGCAATAGTTATATTATACATCGTGGCTTTGAACATGGACAAACATAAACCGACTGTCTTAGTCTTGAGGCTTGGCTAGATTATTGTGTTTGTACTTTGTAGCTTAGTCCTCTAGAAGTGAGAAATTGGGTTACGTTTGTTTTGATTTCGATAAGTGATGTGTTGATCACTAAAGCCTGGATGTTAATGGCTAGTTTTTATTTTGAACATCTTATTCGATGCTTTTCTAGCTAAAAATGTTAGATGGAAATATAAATTTTAAACACTTTTTATGACCCTAGTAACTAGTAATTAAAAATGTCAGTTATGTGTAAAACGTTATTAAATTAATAATTTCAGCGTAAATCGTATTCATGACGTACGTATGTAAGTACCATTAATAATTTAAGCGTAAGTCGTATGCATGACGTACGTATATGTAGGTACCAACGAAACACTAATTGCATACTACTCATAGAAAAATTATTATATTATATTTATAATATTAAATTAAATATTTTTTTTATACATGATTTCATTCAATTTCTAAGCCGTTTGACATAATTTTTCCCAGTAAGTGATCAAAATCAAAGACGCTCTACTTTTAAACTTATATGACTGAAGTTAATAATTATTAATAATCGTACATTAATAACAATTCAGATGCAATGCATAGTATATATTTAAACACATGAACTACATGTAAATTAAATGTAAAAAGTTTTTGTTCGAACTCGCATGGCGTCAGAACTTAATTTTAAAACAGCGTATCCTATAAAATGTCCCCGCTGGTGAGCACCGGTGTTGTTCGACGCATTAGGATCGATCGCACATAATCTTGGCCGTTAATCCTCAATTTCATCCGGTAAATAATGCGGTTTGAGTGTTTACAATAATATTATAGTATCATGTACATGGTTTACCACGACACGGAAACGTTTTTAAATCCGTTGGATTAACTCACGCGCTGGGGAAGAGGGAAGTCGATGTAAAAGCGCTGTAGTGGTAGTGACGAGGCGATGAATGGCGGTAAAAAGCCGACAGATACAGGTATATTCAAAAATGAAGACGAGACGATTTCGTATACGTAAGTTCTACAAATTCAAAGTAATAATTTTTGCAAAAATAACGGACTAGCAAATTCAAATTAAAACGAGTTCGGTACAATTACAATTTATGCGATATAAATTATAGACACGCGTTTTTAACGGTAATTCCTCAGAATTAGTATCACTCAAATTGGGCTTGATAAATTTCTAGGGCCTATAATTATAGCCATATTTTTACATTGCCTTCTTAAAGCCATTTACAGACTACGATTACGTAACTTATGAACTAAAAGTAGCAACAAGTGCAGTACAAAATTAAGGCAGACTTCTGTCTATTGATACGTGATCAGAAAACTGCGATGATAAATAATAGTATTTAAAAACGTTTACTTTAACACGGTTAGATACCCATGACAATTCTAAAACAAAATGTAAACTGATTTTATATTTAAATAAATATGCATCAAGTTAATTTAAAATTTTTGTTGAAAAAATGTTGGCCGAAAAGAATATTGTCTTCTTGACGTGTGGAAAGTGAAAATGATAAACGTATATGGTTTGTTATTGGTTAATGTGATTTTAGTTCTATCAATCCAGTATCTCGAATTCCGAATTTTTGTATCAAAAGTTCACAAGATTATGCAAACATTTTGTTACAAAATATTGCTATGACACCTTTTTTTGTAGTTTAAATGGAAGTTCAGAATTCTAAAGTTGAAACTTGGGCTTCTGGAGACGGTCTTTGTGGTTTCTAGTTGAATTGTTGTTTAATTATTGTTAAACACCTGAACCCAATAATATGCAATTTATTAATAATACAATTTATAACTGAAATCTTTCTCGATATTTTAAAACTTGACTTATAAAAGTAGATTTTTGGAAATGTGATAATTGTGTAGGTAATATCATTTTACAAGTTAGTCTTTTGTAACAAGTCAAATAAAAAGATACATATATACATCTGATATAACAGACGATTAGTGATTACTAAATTACTCCATTTATTATAATTTTCAGTTTAACCAAACTTTTTTTCAATTTTCCGTGAAACGATGATCAGTCTTTCCATCATATTATATAAACGTAGCTGATATCGTCACTAATTATGCCTGTATTCTATAGATTACTGCCTGTCGGGCTTCAACAAAATTAACATATAGTACACAACTCCATGGTGGTACTCTGGCGGCATTTTCTGCGTGGGCTGTTTGTTCGTGGTCGTCGCAAGAGGTTGTGATCTTTTGTGATCACAATTAATTAAGACTATACAAATGTAACCCAAAAATACTATATAGAACCCGATGCGAAAACTTTGATCTCCAACAATTAGTCCATTAAATAGACTTGTACAATGTCGTTTAAGATGTTGTGAAACAAATGGATTTCAGTGAATACAGCGAAATCCATCAAATTAATGTTATCTGATTTGAATGAGAATTTTACTGTCTACGGGTCTTTTCGGTGCCAGTCTGATAAAGAAATGCTGCTTAAAAAATATCAATATCCCAGGAATGCACGCCAATTTCTAACTTATCAAATAAAAACTGAAAATACCGATGGTGAAGAGACAAAACTTCGATACGTCACATCAACCGCATTTTTACAATCGGAGTGGACGCATCGAGATAACTATAATAATAATAATAATAATAACAACGGTAGTACGGTACACATTACAAGCTAATTCGAAGTGACGTAAAAAATAAATGATCGATTAAAGTTCCAAAATATTATTTATATAAATCGATGTTTAGGTATTGTATTCATTTAAGATATTAAAATGGATAAAACAATTTCCTTATCGGTAGATAATAATAAATCACATCACTGGCAGAGAACTTGAAAACGCCTTTGCGAGCTATAGCTTCCTCGCGATCGACAACAGACGCGCCTCTTATGATTTCGACAAAGATTTGGTCAAAATTGTGAACATCTAACATGCAGAGTGTTAGAGTATTTGAGTATAACACTAGAGAAAAACTTTATCTTTTCTGTAGGTATTTCAAACGACTCATAGTTATATCCAATTAAGTCTCCAGTCGGGGTATTACGAATTACATTTTTTATTATTATTGATCTCAAGCCAACGATTAAAATACAAAGTAAAACGTCTTAGTGTTAATTTAGCTAAACCGTTAAGGGAAGCCGGACTCGAATAGATTTTAGCCATTTGCTCATACAAGCCGCAAGTCCACAACCATACTCACTCATATAATAGTAGGTAAACGTTTATTAAGTGGTTTTGATTCTTTTTTTTTTTTGCTTTTTCTGGCGGTCATATCATTCGGCAACGAAAAAAAATGAACACAAAATGATGGTACTCCAAGACGATGAGGGAGATCGTTCAATGAACGGCCTGTCAGATTTGACACGTAGTTTTTTACTTTCTTTATGGTCGTTAACTATCGGTATAGTTATATAAGACTCCGAACTTACAAATTTAAACGTACATTTTACAGCAAAACCAAAATAAATGTTAAATTTAATAAGTCAACAAAGATCAATGTATGTTATTCTTTAATATAATATTGTTGAACATTTTCAACCACTGTCATCCTACAATGCTCTGTCCGTATATTGCCTACACGTTGCGCCGTGTAACACATTTTCAAATAAAAGTATAAGGTTACGCATGAACATTAGAACACAATGTTCAACAAATAGTTGGTGTCGGTACTTGGTATTTATCGGCATCTAGGAATATTGGCCGAAGTACGTAAATACATTGGAGTTATCGTACTGTAACTACAAATAATACGCACACAGAAATTATTTTTAACCAAATGTACCTCAAAATTGTTTCTTCATTTTTAAATGTTAAATGATTATTTCTAGTTCCAGTTATCGAATTATATTATTTATGATCAAAAAAGTTCTTTTGAAAAAAAAATAATTTAAAAATGTTTCTAGCCATTATAAGAGAATTGAGTTTAAATAATATGAAATTGTTTTTATTATGAAACACTGTGCGAGAGTATATGATTATAATGACGTAAACGACCAGTTGTGTAAACACATTTAAAATATTTCTTTCACCGTTTCTACTTTAATCTTTAATGATAAATAATTTATTTCATTTTATTGTTAAACATTATCAATTTATTTTCGTTTTGGTACAAAGAAAAACAATTTTATAATTTACTATAGGTACCACTACAGTTATACAATATAATAAAAAATTTTATTTTCAAACTAAATTATTTCCTCATTATTCTATTGTATATGCGTACGAAAATAGTGTAATTGAAAATGGTATTTTGTTTACTGCTCACGGTAGGGCGTAAAAGCCTTAATTTGAAAAGTATTGCGATAAACAGGAAATGGGATGCAATATACGAACAATTACATTTGAGAACTCGAAAAACGACGTCGGTAATAGAAATTTTCAGAAAATTAAAAACCTAAAGCGCTCGATATTTGTTTTTAGCTGAAATCTCGTCGTTATAAAATACTGTAAGTATAATATTGAATCGATGGAATACTCGCAGTCATATGCACATTCGGAATTCGAGTAAAAATAAAAAACAGTAGTTACAGTCAAGAACTAACCTATATTTATCGTATGTTATATTATTAGAAGTATAATACTGGTCTATATAATATACTCTTTCAATCATAGTCAACAAAATATCACACGAACTTCAATATTGCAGGCAGTTACAGTTTGAGGTGGTTTACCATGCCCTACACGGCTATAGAAAAGTTAAAATGTTTTCTGGATTGCGTTTCCTTTTCCGTATACATACGTGCTTACAGTACGTATTACTTTTTCTCGCCTTTATAGCTCAATCGATATTCTAATTAGTCGTTATTGATTAAAGATATGGAAGATATGGAGGCTATGACGATTTGCAAGCTACGCAATAAATTATAGATATTAATAATAATAATTATATTATATAGCATTTCAAAATTCACTAAAATATTGTCAGACTAATTTTCTGAGCTTAAACAGTACTAGATTAAATATGACATACATTTAATAATTTATTGATTTAATACCATTTATCAAAGATCAGAAAATACTACAACACAAATAATCCATTAAAAAATACCCATTTCCAAATATTTTCCAATGCACAAAAACGAAAATTTATTTTAAACTTGGAGGATGACTTGCGAATTTCAGAAACAGCCTTGAAAATATTATTATGCTTATTAGTGGAGAATATTGATGAAAGAAAAAAATTGAAACTAAGCTTTTTTTTATATTAACATGGGTTGATAACACGTGTGTACAACCGGGAGAGACTATGGGGCATGACTAAATGTTTGATTTCACGCTCAAACCAAAACCAAATAAATATCATATTTTACCGAAATAATTATTGAAATTATCAATATATCAGACGGATAAGAGACTGTACGTAGAAAAAACTTTCCATCCGACTCTGGAAGTTGGCTTACATGACATCCTAAATAACTATACATAAAACTATGTGGTGCCAGAACCATTTTCGTTTTTTGGGCGACAAGGTGTGAATGGAGGAAATTGGACTCTAAATCCGAGATGATCTAAAAACATATATAATAATAATAATTCGAACGGCCGTGACGACCGCGTAGCAATCCGATATCTCGCATTAGCTAAAATCGGATAGTTAAAACCAATCGCCCAACTTTATCGACGCACAATAATAACGCCATACCTAAATGAAATAGCTTATACTATTATTATAATAAATTATAATACGTACACGAAAAAATATCATATTCGTTGTGTACTTACACAGCAACATTATGTTATGCAGTAAGTATATCAATTTAAAATATGACTAGTAGAATAACTAAAAATTCTTGATCACCTCAAGCATACATTACAAGGCTACAACACTTGAAACATCTGATGAGATAAAAAAATATCTTTTTACTCCGTGTGGCACATGGGTAGGCATTTTTTAAATATCTCTGTGTATAGTTCAAAAGGGCACAAATCGTAAAAGTGATTATGATGCATTTGTGCACATGGACATAAGTCAATTATAATAATGATTCAAATTACTTATGGTATGGACTGCTTAATTACTAAAATTTAAGATGATGAAATTCTCTATTTGTAAAAAAAAACCTTAATTTTAAATTTTAAATGGATAAAAATATTTTATGCATCTCCAGCAAAATAGTGTTTTTTGACTTGATCTTTTTTCACAAACACCGTCCAAATTATTATGAAGTGTTCGACTAGTCCTCACCTGGAAAATTC
Source organism: Myzus persicae (assembly GCF_001856785.1). NCBI lineage: Eukaryota > Metazoa > Arthropoda > Insecta > Hemiptera > Aphididae > Myzus > Myzus persicae. The sequence goes on from NW_019103968.1 coordinate 202,242, forward strand.
GTTTTTTCTCTCTCTCTATTTCTGTTTCTAGGTCGAAAAACCTTCACAACGTGTTGAGTGAAAATATATTACATACATGTATAGTGTATACGTATTCGTATCATGGTCGTGTATACATGTACAATGTACATACATAAACCGACCGAGCCGCGTTCCGATCGGAAGCCCGTGCCGTAACGACCGGACATAAATTACACATTATATGCGCATAATGACGCGCGCGTCGTGTTTATGGTGCCAAAAAAAAAAAAACAAAAAAAAAACGGAAAAAACCTCCGCGGACGAATCTAAATACACATATATGTACACAACACAGGCGGCCTCGTCACGGTCGTTTAATATATTATTATTCGGCGCGATATTATTATCATCGCATTAGTGCACGCATAAGTGTGCGCGCGTGTGCTCGCCAGTTAATGTTTTATGCTATATATATATATGTATATACGTACATCGAGGATCGTTTACATATTATAATATTATTATTATTATTATTATTATTATATTGTCCTGTAGTTGTATGGTCGACCGCCGTGCGAATTGACCAACTAATGCGCATCCGATCGCCGAAGTGTCGATACGATTATGGAATGAGCGGAGAGTGTGTGTCATATTATTATTAGACCATTAAAACACCCTCAAAATCGACGAGGATTATAGTATCGTTTTAGATCTCGATCCTCACAATACCGCTCGTACTAAATATACACTCGTACACGTCTCACCGACAGCAGTTTTATTATAACGGAAAAAATGGTTTCTAGAAATTTCAGATGTAACGGATAAATGAATAATGGATTTTGTTGACAATATATTATAGGACATAATATTATTTAATCAGTTCGCAAAAGTCGTCGAGCTGTTACTTTTTTTCTGATTCGACGTGTGTGTCAATTTCCATGTATTTATTTTTTTTATAAATGTTCAGTATATTAAGTTAATATACACATTGATTTTGTGTTATAAATTAGTTATTCCAGATATTGCGTATCATCCATTATAATTTATAAATACTTAATTTGAAAATACAAAAATCGTTCTTATCTTGGCACAATTTGTTGCGGCAGGTAATAACTGATGCCATACGAATTCACAATAATGTATCTAAAAATGATTGGACTTAAAATAAAAGCGTTTAAACCTATTAGACATGTTGATAAAAATATAAATACAAATGCTGTGATTCCAAGCTCTTTGAAAATAATTGTTGGCCCAACTAACCTACAAAAAATTAAAAATAACCGTACAAATATGTGTATACATATTATCTACCTCCATGCATATATTTTTTTTTAATTAACTAAACTTGTATAAGTATTTATAAAAAAAGAAATAAACACTTTATTTATTTTGAGTTAGAATTCGTCATTTTTTTTTAAAAAAAGAACGTTCTTCAAAATACTGCCTTCATATCTACCTACAAGTATTATTGAAAAATATATTCCATACTTGAATATACAGACCATCAGCATTCGTAGAGTTCGTCAATCCGAAGAGGCTTCACTGACTTTAATTGCAAAACTTAATTTAGTTATTTCACACGATCAATCTGTTACAGCCGAGCGTTCTGTGGTTATTCTGCCCTCTGTATCCGCAGTGGTATCTTACACTTATCGACAGGCTGTTGAAAGCCTCTTGAATATTGAGCCAAATGTAACCTGTGTTCTGTGAACCACCTAACCAACTACAGTGAACACTAAATTTCTATAAAGAGTTTCAACGCCAAAAAAAAACTCCTATCGTTGGGAATAACATTTTGCGCAATAATATTATAAACTGTAATACTATTTATAAAAAATAGCAATAATCATAGTTACGTTATAATGTTATATATTGAATATGAATTATTTATATATTTTCGAATAAATTGGAATTTTTATTATTTCTTACTTTGAATATGTTCAAGCCCTGCTGGCAACACACCGCTACGAAATTATCAGATTGTTATTATTATAATATTATATTGTGTGGCATATTGCATTCATGCCGAAATTCCATGACTTTTCGTCAGTTGTTCCCTCTGGCTTTTTTTGCATATAGACTATACACAGATTATGGGCTAGAAGTCGCGGACCGCGTAGTTGCAAGCTTTTATTGTTATTTAATAATATAAGCAATAAACAAACAATTTAATAGGATATGATAAGTTATAACGTTTAGGTCATTAGTTGATACGAGAGCATATTGTGTGACTTTTCGATATATACTACAATATCGGCTCTCGACCGCTTAACCGACCTCTAACCTAACCTGCAAGTGCAATTATTGTACTAAATTTTGAGTCATTATTTTGTAACAATACCATCCTGGATAACGAAATGGCACAACAACTTCAACGAGTGGGCCGCCTTCAATATTAAGTAATTGCTTGGGGTCGGTTACTTTTGAAGGGGGGGGGGGGGAGAGAAAAATATGTATTATTGTGCCTTACAGTTTTTGGCGATGTATACAACAGTGATGCGCGGTTGAAACGGAAATGCTACAACTATACGTCGTTATTTTGGATTTTAATGATGGCGTGGAAGATTTAATATTTTTAGTAACCAACGTGCGTATACTGCTCGCTATGCATAATAAAACCTATCTATACGATGGAGTACTCGAAAATTAAATATTTTAATATTTCAAGGTGATTCTGGTAATTCTGGTATGACGAGAAATAACAATACCTAAACCACCAAAATACAAACATCTTAAAGCGCTATTTTTTTTCGCATTCTTGCCAATCTTAATTTGGGTTTCCGAAACGAGCAAATTATAATGATGTTGTTCATTTTTATTTTTTATCTTTAGTATGGAGACTTTTAGACGACGAGCGTATAGATGAGTGGCCCTTTCAGCCTTCATTATACGGCTGTCTAGTCTATTAAACAGCAAATGAGCCCACGAAAATACACATTCTCTACACGATAATATCATGTAGCACGTATAAAGGAAATTCGTCGCAAAATAATAATTTAACGAGTAAGCGGGGAAATTCGTGTAAGCCAATTATATAGCGATGATAACAATAACATAATGTAATAACACTGTTACGAAAATTCAACGACAAACATAATAATATTATAATAATATAATATTCTGTTTTTCATTTAATTAATCGTTATCTCGACGACGACAACGACGATGGTAGGTATATGTGTACTTGTGTCCAATAACATTACAATTGTTAGGTAGGTATCTATAATAAATTGTATTATCTCAACTGTCACGAACCGCGATAACATTTATTCGCCTGGCAATCGTAACAACAAGTGTGTTTGCCGTTCAGTTGTCGCTCGTAGTCTCTACAGTGTTGTAATATCGTCCACCTCAATTCATTATTGTGTAATAAAACATTAACCAAATTAAAAAGTATACAGTCCACTTTAAATATCGAACATTTTGGTCCATCGAACCGGATTTTTAGTGTATTTATCATCAGTAATGATCATTCGAGGTGCGGTCATTCAGAGACCAGAACAGTATCAGCATTTGCGTTAGCATAAAGCGGTGTCTAACATTGGTGTGCTGTTCAAAAGTCAACTCAAGGAAGTACCAACCAGTATTGCAAATCGTTCAGAGGAATAATTATTGTCAATACATCGAAAATATACAGAGGTAAGAGCTTCCTTATAATAATTGACCATTTAGAAATCCTAAATAAATTCCATTCCTGAATAAGTACAGTGTTGAGAAAATTAGGTTTGAGTAGCGTATTTTCCAATAATAAATTAAGATTAGAGTCTAGTGAGTTGCGTTAAGATATATAATAATATATATTTAGTCTATCGTAAAAATGCCAGATAGCGCGGAGCTCATAATCCGTCGTGGTGTTTTAAAGGGCAAACTAACTAGAACGATAAATTCTACCAAGGTCAACTCAGAGAACATTGATAGCGAAATAATTAAAGCAAGGAGAAATAAATTAGAAGAAGTATGGCGTGAGTTTGAACAAACACAATCAGAGATCGAAGAAGGAGATCCTGACTTAAGCGAAGAAAACGAAGCATACAGAAGCGAGTTCGAAGAATTATATTTTCAAGCTGTAGCAGAGTGTGAAAAAATAATTTATAAATCGAACAATATTACGGTACGTAATAATGAACATTACATCGAAGATGATGGAAAAACCAATACGAAAAGATTGTCGAGCTGCATTGACAGTAATATGCCAAAGTCGTCAATTGTAAAACTGGCTGCAATCAATATACCGGTATTTTCGGGCGATTACAAAGATTGGTCTGCATATAATGATTTGTTTATGGCCCTTGTTCATATGAATGACTCGTTATCACCAGTTCAAAAGTTCTTCTATTTAAGATCGTCTATAACCGGTACAGCTGCCAATGTTATACAATCATTAGAAACGACTGCGAAAAATTATGATACTGCATGGAAAACATTGACAGCAAGATACAGCAATAAAAAAGTTTTAGCACAAGCGCATACAAAAGCTATATGTGACCTCGAGGCGATTTCCGGTGAATCTTCAATCAAATTACGTCAATTAACCGACTCGGTAACTGCTCACATGAACGCATTAGAAGCATTGGATCAAACTCCAAAGTCGTGGGGATCGCTGCTGATACATGTAATCACTAC
>NW_019103969.1:0-20107 GCF_001856785.1 Myzus persicae
ACGTAATACAAGGTACTTTATGTAATATACCTTTGTGGGCTACCATAGGCACAATTAGGAGGATGCTTGGAGAGCTTAGCCCCCTTCCTAGCTTGTTAATCATATTTTAGTTTAAATATCAGGGTTTGTGCTGCTGTTACAGTTCTAGCTCCTCCAGAAAAACGTCTATAGTTGTGCCTATGGTTTAGGTATGCGCGTCTGCACTTTGCAGAGTGTATATTATGAGTACCAGGCGTTTGCGATTTCATATCATATTGTATTGCTTTTTTTAAAAAAAAACCTCCATTACAATACGTTGTTTGTCCGACGGTGTGTCGTGCGTAGGTAGTCTGCAAACGGTTCGAACTGATGTGAAAATAATGGCACTGAACGGTACTTATATATTATACTTAGTCTTGGTACACATCATTATGCTTTGGACTTTGGACCACTCATAAAATACTGCATTAAAGTCGCAAGATAATAAATAATAATTGTCTTGTTGAGATAAGTTTGTAATTCGTGATACAAGATCTGATCAAAATCGTGTTTGCGCCAACGTCTATATAGGTGTATAGGAAGTAAGTCTTGGGTCAAAACTTTTAATTGAAAATATGATATTATGCAATATTCATCTAGCAGAAGTCGGAACTACTGCAGTTTTCATGAAAAATGTTACGGATTGCATCGGTTATTTATAATATAATATTATTCAATAACGGCTACGAATTGTGTGCGTATTGTACATATAGATGCAGGAAAATTGTACGAATGTTATGGTTTCTATTACATAAATCTGTACCTATAAAAATACATCTATTGTATTCTTGGAAAAATTGATTTTCATCCACATACACAATATACTGAATATTTGACACGTGTGATTTTCCTAAAGAATAATTACGTCTTAAGAAAACCAGGCTATATATAGGTTAAAATATACACCCATATAAATCATTCACAATGAATACATGAATACAACAATCAAACGACTTTATGACTATAAAAATGTCCTAAATACATTATAGATGATATATGAAGGTATGACGTTCGTATAAATATTACAAATTCTAGTAAACAATGCATTGATAAAGTTATATGTATATTATTCAATTTCCTGAATAATCCAACCACATGTATAATAATTATAATATTTTGCATATTTGATTAATACGCGAGTGTATAATATATTAATACGCGAGAGTGCATACTATTATATATTATAATCGTATGCATCGTATAGTTATACTAACTACATGGTAAAATTGTCAAGTCATTAGTTCGTATACTAAAATAAAAACATATAATAAATAGGTACCTACCAAATTAAAGTCATTAATAATATATATAATCTATACATTTATAATATAATAACAATTAATAGTTGGTTGATATTCCGATATTTGCATATTTATAGCTGCCACTCACGTATATCTTGCGCTTTCCATAAATATAATATATTTTGTACCGTTTCCAAACTCGATATAGAATTTCTATCAAATGTTAAACTGTACAAACCACCCTCTAAACAATCACGACTTATATCATCTGTCACTAGTGAACCTATATACATTCACGAGTTTTGGCAGAGACAATTGCCATTTCAAAAACTTTTACTGCTTGTGCAGCGTACGGGTAGATGGAGGAATATCAATTTTTATTGGACACCATGGCCTCGAATGTGCACACACCACTGCTCTCGATTCCGTCGTCAAAATACAATATTGTTTTCCCTCATACTAGGACGAATACGATTCTACAATTACTGATATCGAAACTCGAAGAAGTCACGAATGTTTTAGATTAGGAACGCGAACGACATTATATGACTAGCTGTAATATAATAATATAAACCCACAACAGAGTATTCAATAATATAATACCTAAAGAGTAAAGGTACTTAATATAACTATATATTATCAATTTTGTACTTTCACACAAATTTGAAACGGAAAATATTATAATATTTATTATTATACCTGTATACAGCAGACATTGCTGTTGTATTATGTGACGTACTCCAAGTGGAATAAATAAACTATGTAGAATAAAGTTCTGTCTTCAAATTAGGCACTTATAAACTTCAATAATTATTAAGCTCAAAAATGTTTAAAATTCTTTTTGCAATAACTTACAGTTTTAACTGTGCTTATATAGTTATATGATATAAATAAACTGTTTTAACATGATTTTCCTCGTGTATACCTAATTATAAAATACGTACATCAATAACCACTCGTTGAAATTATATTATCATAATTAAAAACATTCCTAGCTACATATTTGAACGGTTATGGAATTTGATATTTTAACTTTTAAAAGATTTTTAAATTTAAGTTAGTCGTATAAATCTTTAGCAAATCTTAGATTATTAACTTGAAGTGGAAACAAATATTTAACTTTTTTCATTTCGTATTTCGTCACTATTTATATCACTATATATACAATATACATAGGTACCCTACGCTGGAGTCTATGTATACAACAAAACCCGGTCGTGTGTGTGAAATATAATATTTCCACTACTTGTACTATGTAAATATATATATATTCATTCAGTATATAGGTACTCATCATTGGTGTAACACCGAGTTCTACAGGTACGATGATTATTATCATGTCCTATGTAATAATATAACACGATACGTATGTGCTCCAGCGTTCGTATAATATATAATATTATATTATCGCGATGTGCAATAATATCCAATACTATAGCGGAAATAGTGCAGTACGCGGTGCGTTTCGCGAGAAAGCGTCAAATCAAATTAAAGAAGATTATATCGATTCGGCTGTGAAGTCCGGGCATTTATTCGCGATCAAACGACCGGAATGACGTTGCTGGATCTCCTGCTCGCGTTTACCCCTAAGCTGCACGACTTTACTATGTATTAATACACACACACACACACACACATACGCCTTGTCGTGTGCGAGTCCAATATCGTGTGCGTATTATTATTACACAATACTCGCTGCGTAGCCCCCGGTGGGGAGGGGCAGGGAGAGAGGACTTTTTAAACACACACACACACACACACACGTAAAAGCACATAATAATATAATAATAATAATAATAATAATAATAGTGTGTGAGTGTGTGAACGCGCGGGCGCACGAGAGTTGTGCTGTCAAAAGTGGAAACGTCATTTAATCCGCACACACGCATTCTTAACGCATCAAACGGCGGCGGCGACCGGATGTAATATAATTTACCAGGCGAACGCGACGACGACGGCGACGACTAGAGATGACGACGACGACGACGACGACGACGACAAGGACCGCAGCCGCAGCTGCTGGTGCCGCTATTAACAATGATGATGCGAAGTATACAAGTAATAATAATAATATAATATTACGCGCTCGTGTGTGTTATATAAAATTCGTTTGCTGTAATACCTCGTGATAATAATAATATTGCAGTGTACATCACGCGGCACACAACGTAATGACTGTATAAATGTATAATAATATGTATTTAATAGCAGCGTGCATAATAATGACGTGCATTAAAAAATGAGTAGAAATACGCTCGCGACATGTCGTCGTTACTCGTCGCAGTGGGTAATGCACATTATATAGGTACGGTATATATTATGTTCTTACAGGTTTTTTTTTCGCTCTCATCCGTCCGTTTTTCACCGTATTTTTCGTGTCTAATGGTCTAGGCGGGCAGCGTGTAAAATATGACGTACCTATACATAAATCATCGGTTCGTTTCGAATTCGTCACTTTTCACGACGGCGAAGACGCGCGCAAATCCTTTGGACGCGGTCGTTTATTACACATTATACATAGGTAGCGTATTTCCGATACACAATATTATATAGGTACGTCATATAATATCGTTATTTATACACAGGTACCCGGTGCACGTATAGCAGACGCGACGTTCTATTATACGCTTGATAATATTTTAAGTATAGGTATACGACATTTCGCACACACACACACACACACACACACACACACACACACACACACACACACACACACACACGTTATTATCACTGCAGAGCTATAGAATAATATTCGGTGTACATTATAATATAATATCATCGCCGCTATGAAGACCGCAAGTATGATACAATATCTATACATACATATATTTGCAGTGGCGGCGGTCATCTCTCGTATAATAATAACAACGATACGATATCCTTTTTTCGTTTTTATTATTATTTATACGTATTGACTTTTATTTCCGTGATACCCCTCGAGGAATATATACAAAATATAATATATATATATATATAGTATATATCACTCATATTATACAAGGCACAATACGTGACGCGGTGATCAAATAACCCTAAAAACGCCGCGGTCGTTTTATGAGTCTGACCGAGTTTTTATATCTGTTCATATGATAATATAATATATGTGTGCCGCACGTTATTATGTGTAAATTCGTATGTGTTATATATATATATATATATACACTGCATTTCATTGCGGGAATACGATTGTTTATGGAATCGCGCAGGCCACAGATTATTTATTATTATGACGAGTGCGGACATAATATAATAATATACAAGTATATACCACATGACGACTGTGTATTCTCATCAAGCATATATTATGGGCCTTTGGAATTAGATATATAGCTGTTTGTTTTATTTTACCCTCGAAAACAAACAGTCTACTTTCAAATGTATGTTCACTGTACATCATTTGGGGACCAGAAAATAAACATTATATTATTATGTATTATTTTATTGTTATATTATACGGACACACATACGGATTATCCTACGGTCGGCAATATTATAATAATGAACATATTTATAAATTACTATAGGTCTGAAACAAAAAAGACAATATTTTTGACTTGAGCCGACGAAGAGCAAATCAAAGTAAATGCGTTGTTAATAAACTCTGAACGAAATATGAAAAACACAATGCCTTTAGTATATAGTAATAAAATCGTATGGGCTACACCGAGCTCTTCGTAAACAATAAACACGTGTCCAAAAGAGTTTAAAAACGTAATAAGTATATTGTATTGCTTAGGTACACCAATATAATGGATATCTTATGTATATATATAGTTATGTCGTATAGTACCCATACGTATAGTTGCTGTGTTTTTCAAAATAATGAAATAAGAGCTATACAATTATAATAATAATTATTATTATGATGGTAGTAATATTAGTATTAGTAGTGGTAGTAGTAGTATTGGAAATTTGTAGTGTCAGTACGAATAGTATAGTAAAAATTTAAACACAAAAACGGGCTTGTCCGGTCGGTTATTGTATGCGCATTTGAAATTTGAGCAATTATGTTAAAATTTAATTTCAAACACGATTCTTATCGTTTCTTTTCTGTGTGCATCACCTGCAGGCATATGCCCAGGCATAAAATAACCACTGCCCGTGCACACGCCTATGGTTAGATTCTAATGTACGTTATGCGAAAAACTGTAGAATATATTATAATATTATATTATTATACACACGATTTCTGCGGCAACACGTCCTCACTCATTATACGTCATATTATTATATTATTTAGGTAGGTACACACATTGATATAAATTAGTAAATAATACCATTATAATGTAATATTGGTGTACGCAATTGTGTTACGGAACACGCTAAATGTTTTTCTTTTTAGTACCTAACAGATGACAAGTTCATGATTCATATAATATTTATTATATATATAATGTACAAAACGAGGTTTTCTCATATATTTACTAGCTTAAGTACCTACACATAAACGTGTAAATCGTAAAACACGGCTTTCATATACGTGTAAAATATTTCTATGTTTGAAAGTTTACTAACAAGACGACTTGACTCGACGGCGACGCTATGAAAACCGATTTAAGGTTGGCGCATGAACGGTTTCCGTACCTTTTTTATTTTATAAATAATTTCTAGATTATTTTTTTTTTATCCAAGAGAAATCCGAACGAAATTTATTTATTTCCGACGGGCCGTGGCAAATTGCAAAAGTTCTGCTTGCTCACCTCTCGCCGTCGCCGAGGAATATATAGTGTGCCAAAAGTATGTATTCCGCCGAGATCCACCCCACGCGATATTTAAGCTGCACAGTCGCATGTTCAAACACTTTAATAATAATCGTTAGTCCTATTTAATGCCGCATAATAATTCAACCCGGGGATATTTATGTTTTTCGCTCGCCCGGTCAGATTAAAATTTGCCCTCCTCTTAAAAATAAAATGAAAAAAAAACAACAACAACAACAAACCAGAGCAGCGAAATCTCCCTTTTCTTTTCACACAACACACCATAAAAACGGTTCTCCGGTGTGCTGGTGCGGTGTACTCGGTGAACAATAAAAGTTTTCCCATTATACCTAATATTTCAACATTAAATAAAACAAACTAATTTTTTTTTTATACACCGCTTTTTACCACTCGATGGAGTCATTGCTGCACCCTTTGCAGGACAAGGAAAAAAAAAGGAAAGGACTATTTTTCCTCACTAGTTGCGTGTGCTCGCATATACATGGTGGCGCGTATATTATACGGTGTGAAAAAAAGACATCTATTATTATAATATATGCACTGTGTAAAACGGTCCGAAGACGCGTGGCGGAATAAAAAATAATACAGATAATAGTATGCGCAGTAATTTATTATAATTTACTGTTGTGTATAAGTACCATTTATGTAATAATATAAGCGAGTAAAAAACGTGACTGGAGAGAACCGAATGGAAGTGCAACTATATGTATATGTATAACAAGTATGTAAGTATTATGTACTATTGGTAGCCAGTACTGAGATTTTTTTTAAGATAATTCAAAGATTTGAACATTTCCGGTTACCTGCGTATGTATTGCGTAACGTTAAATGTCTCAAATTTGTGTTACTTATAGTTTTTTTGTTGTAACGATTCTTATATGTTTCAGAAATATTTTACCAGATAACTTAATGTGTTTTTTAAGCTTAGTATATAATTGTTTTTTTCCAATCATACATAATTTGCATAATTAGTTCGGTTTTCTTCAACGCGATCTCCGTAGCAACAATCTAATAATAAAGTGTGGTGTGAGAGGTCGTTGAGAGGCAAGACCGAAGCCCACCACCGTCCAACCAACTATGCAGATCGTTTATCTAAAAAGTTAAGCCATCATAAACATGTTGAATCTACATATTAAAATATAGTTGTTTACTTACTGAAAAAGTTCACCACACGTGCCGACCGACGACATCATATTATAGATCTCGGCCACGCAGTATGAACCGATTCATGTAGATGTTTGTACATATACATGGTATACTATATGGGTACCACGTAAGCTGCAGAAATACATGTTATAAGTAATCGATGAATTTTGAATTATTCAAAAACGACGATTCTTTTTCTTCTCCCCGTCCTCGGACTCTGCACCGTGATGCCGCGATGTTATATCATATTATATTTTATTATTCAGTCGGCGGAACGACAGCTGTTTATTATATACGTACGCCGTACACACGAATGGAAGCGATTTATCAAAGCAATATTATATAATTATACGGTAATAGGCATTAGGCGGTCTCGGAAAACGGCACAGGTTGATATATAATAATATATAACATATATATGTGTGTGTGTGTGTGTGTGTGTGTGTGTGTGCGTCTACTATATAGTCGTCTCCGTCGTCTCTGACGATGTGCAACGGAAGCCATTGTGCGCGGCCGTGCGTCGTGGGCTTAACTCTATGCAGCCTATCATTACCAAAGTTTGAAGGTTGTTAATGGGCTATTGATCGTGTTTACTGTCCTCCCCTTAACAGCGCCGCCCCCGCCACCGCCGAGCGTTAAAACGTGAGCGAACGCAACTCCGCTGCCGCCACTGCGCCGGGGAGATAAATATTTTTCTTCGTCTCTCTCGCGCGCGCGCGCTCTCTCTACCCCCCTCTCTCCCCGCTCACTATCACAGTCATTCATTCACTCTTTCTCTCTCTCTCTCTCTCTCTCTAAAACACGCACAGTCTCCGTCTCTGTGTTCAGTTCGCGGAAATCCACTCTCGAGGCCAACAAAATTAAACCATAATTAATATCAAAACACTATAATATTATTATGTATTTACGATATTATTGTACATTTCGTGAACATGTTATTATCTAAAACGCGTATTATACATATATTACACGCTCCCATTGATCGGCAACGAGTCGAGTGTAATTATTGTAGTTATAATCGAATGATAGTAATGTATTCGCTGTCAAAAGGTTAAGATTTTAGGTCTAATAAATATATTTTTTAAGATATGTCTTAATTGTTCCTACCTACGTATAATCTGCATTGGTGAGTGGGAAGTAGTTTGTAAAAACTGGACGGTATACCGAAGATGACTTTAAAAATACAAAATAATTTTATTTCCGAACATCTCTGTTGATAGCTTGAGGTCATGTAGGTACAACTTTGTCAAAAGTCGGTGACAAAAAATTAGTGATATAGTTTATACGTAAAATAATATGACGAAAGGCGCGTATGGACAATGAATACCTCTTATACATTCGTGAAGTTTTGCAATACAGTCGAGTGTATCATAGTTTTATTAATTTCACCTCTACCGCTTGCAATACTGATGCAAGGTATCTGTAGGAGTGAGGGGGAGTGCATAAATCATTTGTCGTTTATATCCATAGAATTATTACCAATGCAAAGAAAGTTTTGAAACTCATAATTTAAAGCACTCAGTCGATTATACATTATATGGAAAAATATAATTCATAATATTATAAGCATTGATATGATATGGCTGTAGGTATATGGCTACTGTAGGATATACACATTTTTATTTTTTTATCACAATGTAGGTAACCTCAAGTTACATTGCTGCGAAATATGTATGTAATAACTTGTTAAGCCCTTTTGTGCACGCGAGACGTAATGAGTTCAACATAGATTTGAATAATTTGTTTTAAAACTGTTAATTAATAAAACACCGCAGTACACGGCACTATTATAAGACACGTACGTCCGAGTTATACGTCATGCCATAATTGTATATGTATCTACATTACACATTTACACCTAAATTTAGTCATCTTTGTACACATATATAAAATCTCCGCAAAATATTATGTTATTTATTATATCAGCACGGCATATTAGACTCCTTCACAAACACGCTAGTGATAAACTATATTATGATGTAGTATGATCAGTATATACTTTTTTCGTTTCGATCGCTTATATTTTTGGCTCTGAAAAATATATTTGAAAGTGGAAAGTCGAATCTGAGTTTTCGGAAAATCGAACTTCGATGAGCTACCCCTTCGAAAGTGGTTGAAGGTACGCGTGATTGCGGTTGTCGAGGTCCCGCGCGTCCCTCGTCGTCGTCGGTTTGCATTTCGAGGAGCTGTGATTCGTATGCACATGGTCTTAAACCGTGTAGAGCGACCATGCGACGATGACGAGCGTTGCTTGGCGACGACATATTATTATTATGTTCATAAATATTAATGGTTGTATTTACATTTTTTATTTTAGCTAGGAATTTTTACAATAAACCTATCAAACCAGAACAAATAATAACAAACTACAAAAGCAAAACCGGCAAAATGTAGTTCGAATAGTTAAGATGCAGACGGGTGTTGAATATGACTGCATAAAAATTTCGCAGCTGAAAACTAGTCGAGCCGTGGTCGATATTATAATGCCGGAGAGTGCTGTTGTTACGTTATTTGTATTGTTATTATATAGGTAGGTTATCTATTTACTTGTAGGTTTTACATTTTAAACCTGCAGATCGAGTATTCAATATCAACAGATTTATAACTAAACAAATCGATTTTTTAGGATTTTCGCATTTGTTTTATGACATGATATCGCGATTGTTAAATACGATGTGGGTCGACCTGGTCGAATCTATATTAAAACCTCTGAACCGCACAAAACATTGTCACGGTCACCACTTCGAAAAAATCGCTCAGATATTAAAATCAAAAAATACAGACGAGACGACGTCACTGTGTCGCGCGGTTCAAAATAATATCAGCTATAGGTATTATATTATGTTCGCGTACAAAATACTCAAATATACATATAATAAACAATAATGATATGATCCACACCGCACGTGTGTACCTCGCCGAAGTCCTGCAAATCCCAATGTCGATGACCACTACTGTAATAATATACGTTTGAAGGTACCTGTACATTATTGGGCTCTCGTTGTTTTTACTCAGAACGGTCGTGACGCGTGCAGTGGAGTTTGGATCAACGCGTGTGTGTACAAAAATATATATATAGCCACACGCCCACACACGCGATTTATATAAAACCGAGTTTCCACCCTAAAATCACTTAGACACTCGTGTCGCCCACCACCGCAACAGTCCGTGTATAATGTACATAATGTATATAAATATTTTGGTCGGGGGCCGAGGCAGCGAGTTAATCGTCGTATATTATGATCATTAAACGTCGCGGGACTAATCCGTTTTTCCCGATGACACATTTGTAAGCCACGTCCGCGACTCTCCGTCCGCGCGGGCTCGATCTCTCCCCATTTCGCCCCATATATGTATACACGCTTTACAAGCACACACACACACACACACACACACACACACACACACACACACACCGCACACACACCCACCCACACACGCAAACCAGCGCCCACATCATGTGCACATCACACGCACGCGAAATAAACGCGCAGGCCAATTATTTACTTTTCTCTTGGCGCGTCCTATTAGCAAAAACTAACATAGTTAACGGCTATCGGCTCTCACGGCGCGCGGCGGTGACCCTTTAACAACCCCTAAAATGTCTGCCCGAAAACCATTGTGTGTGGCCACAGGGTGTTTATTATATATATATGCGTACCTCCAGACGGACCGCGAGGCGATTCTGTAAAATAATGAATGGTTCTGTAGCGCGAATACCGCACACGCAAAAACCTAAAGCGCGTGTATATGTATATATATATAAACGTATCCAATATTATATCCTGACTTTTTTTTCTCGCTTTTCCGAGGTCGGTTCATTAATCCCGGACCTTTTAGACGTGGTGAAGCATTTTTTTTTTTTTTTTTTATACTTAAGTTGCATTTTGTTCGAACACACGCAGATATAATGGATAATGACGGGGTTTTTTCCTTTTTCCTTTTTTTTTCTTCTTTTTGGTCGACGAAAATCGATTAATAGTTTTGTCATTTTATTTGTGTGTAGTAGTATATAGGTACCAATATATATATATAGTATATATACGTAGAGAGTGTCGACATCGAAATACGTTATAAATTATGGGTACATCGTTATACTGGAGAATATGGAGTGACTGCAGCGTTGACAATGCGAACGTGATTTTCAGTGTGTCACACGCGATCATCCTGAAAACATCGGTCCCTTTTCGTCGATTATTATAATGGTAAACATCATAATACGTTTTTAGTTCGTAACGCAATAACACAATCGCTGCACATGTGTCGGGGATTGTACGATGATGATGATAATGTTTATAATATAATATATCTAAAACGTTTTCACGGACGAATATTGAAGTCCTCTGCATGTGTATAGCTGCGCGTTGTATGGTATTATTTATAATATATTATTTTATACTTATGTTCATATTGCGCGGTAAAAATCTGAATCGGTTTACTTTGAACGCGACAACGCGTGGCGTTTATATTTTCACAACGCTCACGCGGTTCATTATTATAATAACATATCTATACACTGTTTTTACGGCGATTAATTTTAAGAATATCTGTGCAGTCCCATACATAATATTATGTATATTTAATATGTAAACGGTACGTACAGTAAGTTGTACGTCTGCACACTCGCAATCATCACGCACTGAGATAATGAAGACGACACAAAAGAAGAGAAAAAACGTTTTGCGTTCATTGTCTGGCGTTTTTTTTTTTAAATACATATATTATAATATATGTGTAATGTGTACATAATATTATATATAGGTAGCGGGCTGTACTACCACCTGCATTCTGCATAACATACTATGGTAATATTACAAAAACGTTCATATATAATATTGTAAATAGTAATGGATTTTAATGATTAAAATATGTTTATGTTTTTCCGAATCACTCGTACAATAATATATCAAACATAATATTACGAGTGTATAATAAAGTGTGTATCCATATTTTGCACGGAAGACCGAACCAAATCGATTGGATTAAAACTTATCTGCACGGTAGAAAATTAATTTTTATTAAATACTATAATATCAGATACGAAATACATATCATATTTGTGGAAATAACCAGCTCACCTGTTTGTAAAATCATAAATATAGGTATAAGTACTTATAGTGGCACCTATCCCTTACCCAAGTATAGCGAGTGCCGCGGTGAATTATTCTTCTTTACCCTGGGGAAACACGGGAACTACACGGGGTATCTACTTATCGTTATTTATTTGTTTTTTTTTTTATTAAATCTACAATACTAAAATAATTGATAATAACCGATAATTTCGCCTTTAAACATTGAAGATATCACAGGTAACGGAGATGCAATTCAGACGTGCTCAAGAAAAACCTGGGACGCAATTACTATTATTATACCTTTTCATACGGGACGCAATTCTTAAGCAGAGCGCCAATCGGTAGGTGGGTAGGGTACTGTAAAAATTTGAAATTCACTATAAGTGAATTTTTTTGTAGTTCAGTGCCACAGGTACCTTCCCTAACCTAACGTTTAATAGTTTAATAATATATTCGGTCTCCAGATATTATTTGACCTATGCAGGAGCGCTGTGTTGACTTCTTCATCTGTAACTTTTCCTACCGAAAACTATTAATTATTATCAGTGTTGACTTATTCGATAGTGAGTTATAAAATCTTACAGTTTGACTTCTAATTTATCAATTAGGTGCAGAATACACTTATGGATCAATTGATCAAAGCCGATGAAAATGAAAACCGCGAAAGAAAATTTGCAGTCGTGACTTATAAGAGTTTATATACTATGAATTATTTTAATGTATGCAAGCATTAGCACTAGCTAATGTCTATTCGAGATTTCCCTTTAGTAATTTAATCGGTACAGTAAAAAAATCAAATAAACCGTATATGCACACATTCATAATGATGATACTGTTTTTCATTAAATCGTTAGCTAATCGTATATGCTATTTTCCTTTAATAATACTTTTTTTCGAGTGATAACAATGACTAAAATAATTTTTGATTTTTCGGAGATTATTATACCTGTCAAGTTTTGATAGTTTTATTGTGTCGATTAATAATAATATTACTTTCCTGCGGTAAGCGAAAACGCTTAAAGTTGATATTACATAAATATCACATAATTGTTTACGTAACGATATTTAGTTTCAAAAAGTTTGTTGAACGTCTTGTCAGGAAAAAAAAAGGCCATTCGTGTCTGAAGAGTTGACAAAGAGTTGTTTCCCCGGATCAATGGAAGAGGTAAAGAAAAAAATGAGAGAGTGGCCTACCTACATAGCAACACAGTTTTATAAAACTGCTGTTATTATAAAAATCATTGTTATTGTTATCGTAGCACACTCGTCAACGAAACGATAAGGATTATTTTTGTATTCGCCGATCGCGATTTAATTATTGTTTAATATAAATGATTAATTTTTGTTTCGTTATTGACGTGTGAAAAGTGTGTTATGTGCACGCATATGTAACGACGACGATAATAACGGAAGAGCGGACGCATACACACGCGTGTAGGTTAGGTGCCGCCGACGGCTTTAGAATACATAATACATAATACATAATGCATATCAATGTGTACATAGGTGATGTGAACGTGTAACTGTTATTATTATTTGCTATGATAATATTTTGGCTGCGATTGGAAAACTCGTTATTAGAACGAGGCGGGTGGCGTATGTGTACATAGATAATAATTAATACCAGGTGTTCATTAATATGGCGTTGTGACTTATGACGACTGCAGCCAATCGACATACCGGTATGAATGGTTGGTATATTGTCGGAGTGAAGTATTTCAAAGTTTCGATCGGTCGTCTTATATTTGCATAGTAGGTGCGTTAGATAGGCGTGTTAGTCACGTCAAATGGAAGCAAATGAATGATGATAATAATAATAATGATATTAATAATAAAACGTTAAAAAACTAACGAAACATTAACCTGAAGTGTACCCCTTTGCTTCTTTACACCAGCTGCGAACTGTGTGTGCGCGGACAATGCGAGTGCGATTGTGCTTTACGATAAGCGCCACCACCGCCCACTCATACGTGAATACGTTCCTCGGCGTGTTCTAATTGATTTTGAGGATTCGAACGGTTATTATTGAACATTTTTCTGTTGGCTGGCGATAAATCGCAACCATGCCGATTGCCGAATTCCAACACAATTATAATATTATTACTTTCCATTGACCATGTTTCACAACAAAAATGTTGTTATTTTTTTATCAACGTGTTCTAAACACGTTCAAAATTCGTCGTTAAAATGTGTAAGCCACAACGCCCCTCGGCTGTTTCTGAGTATAGATCTTCAATATACCTACGCCTGCGTGGCTATACGTGTATACTTGTTCTAACCTCTAAATTAATACCGTTGCACGTTGGGGTGGTTTTTTAACATTGTTTTCTAACGTTCCGAGTACGACGTTTCAAGTGCTTCTTCGTGCGTGTAGGTTTTTTTTGGAGGGGAAAATCCTCGTAACGCAAGTTCTTTGTAGATAACGAGGAGTGCTGCGGAAAAGAGCGGTAAGTGTGCGTGTGTGTGTAGGAAGGAAGAGGACAGAAAAATAGTGAACTAATCTCTATATACCTAGTACGCTCGTACTTACCTACCCCCGACGTTCGTTTATCCAAATTGTGGTCTAGGGGTCGCGTGACCCCAAAAATCTCCCACAGGACTATAATATACCATTATAAATTTTATATTAATATAGTCGCGCATTTATCGACTCACATTAGTACCTCTTATACAATATGCCTACACTCATTATTATAATACATAACATGTTGATGTATTGTGCGCACTCCAACGGCGGCGATATGCGGAGCATGAGACGGAGTAGGAAACAATAAAAAAGTATGCGAACACGTATTCGAGGTAACATTATGTTGTACTGGAGGATTTTTTTATACTATTAAACACTTATTGTATTATACATCACAAACTGCCCATCACTGCTACAACTGCTGCAGTTTCAGTATTGATAATAATTTAATCAGCATCGTGTGCATATTATATATTAAATATAGCAGCACCACTAAACGAAGCAAACATTCTTATGAATATATTATATACACTGTGAATATATTATGTATATGGGTATCTATATAGGTTATGTTTATTCGATCAAAATAAACTTAGTTTCGGTGGTGGGAGAGTTTTTCAGTTGTAACAAGAGCTGAATATGGACGTGGGGAGAGTCGGAAAATTTGATGTGCATAACTATTATCTAGCCTGAGAACGAATTTGGTCTTTAGCCCACTCGTGCTCATCGCCTCCACATACACGTGTGCCATGTTATTTATATATTACGGTTTGCACGTGTACACCTATTTGTGCTTCGATGAATCGCTCACTTGTTGACTGTATGAGTCTATGCGTATATTTTATTACTTATTAGTTAATAATATACATTATATTTTAATACCGGTAAATGATACACCAATAAAACCAAAATAACCGGTACACATGGCGAAGAAAACAGTCTGGTTCTCTACTCATACATTTGTATACTAAACAGCTTGATATACTTTCTACTGCAATTTCCTAATCTTTTAAATTTATTTTTGAAATTTCAGGTTATTTTTTACAGTTTTAAAACAGGCAATATTAATAAAATACTTCATGGAAATATAGACAAAAAATTTTCGTGTGTTTCATACTTTACATACAAATAAGTAGGTAAATACTGATATTAAGTAGGAATTCAAGATATAAGGAGCGTAAATAACATTTCAAACAAATTACAAGACACCGGTATCTAAAAAATTCTTCAAAATAAATTGTTTCTTGTTTGTTAGTTGAAATTAAAAAAAAAAATTATTTAAATATATTTAAATATTGTTATTGATTCAATTTAATTTTAAAAACCATTAAAATGTGGGTAATTTTTTTTAAAGCATAAAATAATTTTTTTATTCGTAGGTCATAAACACGTTTAGGAACTTATTTAATGTTTTTTCGAGTCAATAGCTTCCGAGCTCTCTAAATTACCATATTGATAAAAAAAAACTCATTATACTAGTAAATACCATGCGTATGCGTCTATTGCCGGTCCTTTATACAATGTGTATAATTATAAATAAATCATACTACTCTGTAATACATAACATTCGTTAGCTTAAACTTACCCCCAATAGTGACATATAATTGTGAGACGTGGAGGACGACTTAAAGAGATTCGAGAGGAAACTTTTTATCTTCAAGAAGAAGGTGCTAAGAAAAATATATGGACCCATGAAAAATAAATCAACTGAGAACTGTGGAAGGAGAAACAATACCAAATTGGATTTTCTTATATAAACCGAATTTTAAATGTTTTTTTGAAATTTGAGCGTTTACAAAGGGTGGTTCATGTATGGAGAGCCGAGGAAGGAAAAATAACAGCGGCGTAGCCAGAATTTTTCTTTGGGAGCGGGGTGGACGGATAATGTGTTTACACAGAGTTGGTTTAACTGAGGTCTTCAATAGTTTAGCATACTAATTTTCTAGGTTTTATTTTAGGTTTCGGTTCCTATACGGCTGTACAAATTTGTATTCACAGTAAATTTCATAGATCATTGAAGTAATGTTTTAATTTTTATTAAATTTCAGGGGGAGGGGATTGTCTACAGCCCCAGAAAGTGTGCCTGGGGTACGCCACTGTCATAAACATCTTAGTTGAAGACCTCGTAAAAGATAGCAAGATATAGTAATTAGTAAATGCTTGCATAAAAATAGTATGAACAGTAAAACTCGAGACACATATTGACCGTGACAAATGGAGGGACTTAATACAAGCTGCAAAAGGCCTTAGTGGCCTATAAAACAAAAAAAAAATAAAACAATTATAATAATATACTTTATCGACCAAAATCTGATTTAATTCAGTTTAATGGCCTGTAAAAATAAAGTTTTAAAATATAAAACATGTGTCCCACGTAAACGGTAAATTGCAATCATAACATCATACACACCCCCATGACTCTCATTGTGCCCCGATCAGGGTTTATCGTACAGGAGCCCGCATGGCGATAGTACGTTCATTTTTTAATACTCAAAAACGGGTAAAAATTGAGTACTAAGTTTACAACTGATTAGTAGGTACCCTACTGTCTCGAACCCTGTCGTTTTTAAATGTATTTTATGACCACCAATGACTGCCGCCGTATTTGAGCGGTAGCTCAACGTCGAGTGTATATTATGATAAATGGACACTTTTTCAGGACTTTTTGGTCCATTGATTTTCTTACCTTTATACCCATAGAAATCTGTTTTAATAAATTTAATATCAATATTTGACTAAATTTCTGTCTTCAAGCATACAACTGCACGTTAGATATTTGACTAACTGCATCAACAATAACATCAATTGTTAATTATATAAGTTATCATTAAGCAAACAATTATTGGTTATATCAAATAATGCATAATAATAATAATAATAATAATATGTTGTTAGATCTACTATTATATCAGTTGAAACAAGTACCCAAATATGTTTTATATCAACCTCCAGCTATATTGTTGTTATTAGGCGTTTTATATTATTTTTTATTTGTACAAAATATAGCCCAGCATTTTAAAACCACATCAACTTAATGTTATGATAAATATTCTATTAGTTGATTTTGAAAATTTGATGGAAAAATAATGTAATTAGGGCTTTCTCACTAGCCATATTGGATTGGTTCTTAGACGGAGGGGGATGATGATGAAGATGAGTATTTAGCAGCTACAGGTCACTGCATGCGAGTATATTAATATAATATGTGCACTTTAAGTAAGGTAACCGAATATGAATATCAATACTTGTATTTTAGTGAATAAGACTATTTTAAGATTTGAATTTGGATAGTACATCTACATTATCATCAAACGTGTTTAGAAACGAAATCGGTTATAAAATCCTCTACACGATAATATTATATTACATTTATGAATTCTATGCTATGAAATCGAGAGTGCGTCGTCCAATTGCATTTTTTGGTAACGTAATTTCAAATTGGACATTATAAATTTTATCATTACTGCTGCTGCGTGTGTGTGTGCATTGCTGTTTAAGTCGTCGTTGTCGTCGAAAGAATAATATACTTGCTGTGTGACAATGAAACGGAATATATTATAATAAAATGACATACATCATCATATATAAATAATAAATAATATTGTAATATAATGACAATACGATCCGTCATCGGTACCTATTTATAAAGCTCAAAACGACGTTAGTAGTAGTAGACATAATATAATGTATATTATAGTACGATGAGACTGGAATACGCAACCGGTTGGTTTGTCTCCACCATCGTATTATAATAAAATTAATATATTATGTAGGTACCCAAAGAACAGTAAGCATAATACAATTATATTATAAAATATTGTGTGATATAAATGCGGCACACAATGAATAGGACGGTCTTAAATTGTGAATATAAATTTACAGTAGTTGTTCGTTACGGAGCGTCATCTCGCGGTGTTCGGCAACCGAAGACTGCAGCCCATAATATGTGCTCTCGAAAAGTATATTTTTAATTTTTTTTCTTACTGATACGAGGGGGCTAATATTACCATCGGGCGAAAAGTATATATAAATATATATATATATAAATATGATAAGTACATATCATCATCGCGGTCCGACGATGAACTCGCTACAGCTACACTAACGGGTTTGAAATTGAATTTTTTTCCACTCTTTTCTCTTTTCATCTATATCTCTCGGCGAATCGATTAACGAGCTGCACATTATCATCATCGTGTTGGAAAACGTATAATATACTTAAACATTACGCACATCTCGAGCGACCGATATAGTTATTCCTGATTTATTATGCGTTTAAGCTTGGGGTACAATTAGAAAACAAATTCTTGAATCGGCGTTTGTATTCCAGTTTTTCCGTTCATGTTATAATAATAACATTATGCAATATTGTATTTTATACCTCGCACTTTTTAAAAATATATTATACTCTTATGGGATGCTGTTTATTATTTTGTTGTCTATGAATATGATGTAATATTTGCAGTACGTTTATTGCAGTACATTCATATGTACGTATACTTGGATTTCTGCAAACGTGCGAGCTTTATGCACCTATTGGTACCAAGACAAAATACGTAATCGAAAACGAAAACATTGGATTCTGAAATGTCTGTGAAAAGTGATGCAGCATTAAACATCGCAATAATTATATTTATTAGTTTGGATTATTGTGCTAGTACGACAGTATACCCATATATATATATATATACTGCATACGTAGACACTATATTTTATACAGTCGACTTCGATAATTCGAAATTATCGGTAATTCCAAGCAATTGCTAGTTCCCTAAAAAATCTAGCAGTAATTCGAATAAAATCCATTTAAGTACACTTGGTAATTCATGGTAACATTTTAGCGAAAACTATATCCTTCAACACACAACCATTAAAAGTTTAACACTCTGAAATCCGAAGAGTATTCACCATAATATAGGTCTTATAATCTTATCGTTGATAATTTATCTCACAATTGTACAAGATGTTTTAGCTTATTATTTCCGATAACTATCAAATTAGTATCATAAGTACGAGATTTTTTTTATAACTCAGAAATTTAAGCGGTGTCACTAATGTGTGATTCCATCCTCGTGTGTTTATTCCTGTTAATTGTCTGTAAATGTATTACTATTACTTATTGTACTATGTAAAGATCGTAATTCTTCAAATAAAATCATATTATTAAAAAAAAAAAAACTCAAAATTCGAGTTGTTTTTTTCCCTCTTGAGAATTCGAACTTTCGTTAATACGAACATTTTCACAAGTCCCATCAATTTCCAATTATCGAGAGTCGACTGTATTTTTAACGGTGATGCCTCCACCAAATGTAAATTATCATAAGCAAATGGGTAAAATATACATATTATTATTATTATATTATATTATGACACATTTTCCGAACGCCATTCCAGTCGCGTGTCTATTGTTGCCGCACGAGAGTAAAAAAGAAAAAAAAA